>NC_133652.1:263966644-264266644 GCF_009905375.1 Apium graveolens | reverse complement strand
ATGCTTACTCCTTCTAGGCTCCTCTACTTCGTTAGGAGTAGAGCTACTACGAGGATCCACCCCCACATTTGTCATCTTTTCCACATGATCAGGAATAGAACTCGATGTGTGAGTGGGATCATCCTCAGAACTACCCAAAGGTACACCAGTCTTCATAGGTAATACTTCCTCAAAGAAATTTGCATCACGAAACTCAACTATCGTATTCGCCACAATACCATCTATGTCATATTTTAATACTAAAAATCTCATAGCAGTTGTGGTTTCAAGATAGCCCAGAAAGATACAATCAACAGTTTTCGGACCCAGTTTCTTTCTCTTGTGTTCAGGGAGAAGCACCTTAGCAAGGCACCCCCACACATGAAGATAACTCAAACTTGTCCTACGGTTTCTCCATAATACATATGGTGTCTTGTCCATATGTTTCAGAGGGACTCTATTCAGAATATGGCAAGCCATATTCAGAGCCTCTCCCCACATGTACTTAGGCAACCCAGAATTAATTAGCATACTGTTAATCATGTCTTTAAAAGTTTTGTTCTTTCGTTCTGCCACCCCATTAGACTCAGGAGTGTATGGTGGAGTAACCTCATGAACTAAACCATTGCTTGCGCAAAATTCATTAAACAAGTTACTCGTATACTCACCACCTCTATCAGACCTCAAACGTTTAAATACTTTGCCAGTTTGTGTTTCAACTTCATTTTTATATATAATGAATTTATCTAGTGCTTCATCCTTATGTTTAAGCAAATAAACATAACAATATCTACTACAATCATCTATAAAGGTAATGAAATATCTACTACAATCATCTATAAAGGTAATGAAATATCTACAGTGATCCTTAGTCAACACACCACCAAATTCACATATGTCTGAGTGCACTAAATCTAACAAGTTTGAATCCCTAACAACATTATGAAAAGATTTCCTTGTTTGTTTAGCAGTTACACACACTTGACACTTAGATTTCTTATCAATGGCGTACTTTGGAATCAACTCTAAATTCATCATATTCTTTAGAGCACCAAAATTTAAATGACCAAGTCGTAAGTGCCACAAATCAGATAATTCTACACAATTAACAGAAGGTACAATACTATCATTAATATAACCACCCAAAACGGGTTCAACATTTATTAAAAAAAGCCATCACACAAGTAACCCTTGCCAAAGAATGTACCAGTATGAGTAATAACTACTTTATTACACTTCAAAGAAAGTTCAAAGTCATTTTTAACTAAACAACTTCCACTTATAATATTTCTATGAATAGAGGGAACATGATGCACTCTAGTGAGAGATAGAATCCGCCCAGAAGCAAACTTCAGATCCACGTTTTCTATTCCAAGCACTTGTGCAACACTAGCATTCCCCATCGTCACTGTCACTCCATGACTCTGTTGATAAGATATAAACAAGCTAATATCAGCATAAATATATACATTAGCTCCAGTATCAATCAACCACTCATGTGATAGATAAGTGGAAAGTAGTATAGGGTTGTAAGTAACATACTTGTCATCAGTTCCAGAGGCAATAACCTCACCAATGACCATGTTAGCTACTAGCCCACTCGTGGTTCCAAGCACAGTATTTGCTTGAGCTACCACTCCAGCTTTCTTACTTGGACAGTCCTTGCTCCAATGACCAACCTGTCCACAAGACCAACATGGTTTGTTTGCCTTTGGTTTCTTAGCCTTGTTCTTGTCTGGTTTAGTGTTAGCCTTCTTAGTGACTACTTTCTTTTCTGTCCTACAGTCACTACATTCACCTTCGAGCTCCCATGTTCCACAGGCAACATATATCCCTATTTGGACTTATGATGCTCCTGTACAGAGATGTCCAACATCAAGTTAGTCCATGTGATCTCTCCTTTCTTTTTTTTCAGGGAAAGAGCAAACTCTTCCCAAGACTTATGGAGCTTTTCAATCAAAGACATCACTCGAAAATTCGCAGGCAAGACCATATCGGACTCACCCAAAGCATGAACCAACATCTCAAACTCATGAACTTGTTCAGTCATGGATTTCCCATCCACCAACTTGAAATCAAGAAACCTAGCCACAGAATACTTCTCAAGACCTTGAGAATCAGTATTATGGGTTTGGTCCAGCTTATCCCATAAGACTTTAGCAGTATAGGCATCTTATGAATAAACATCGAATAAGGTGTTCTTCAAGGCTGCCAAAATGGCTGCCCTAGCATAAGCCTTAATAGATTCAGCCTTCTCTTGATCCAACACCGGAGGATCATACTGTACCACTGGCCATAGACCCTTAACCGTTGACCAGAGCTTCATCTTTTTCTTCCAACGAGAAAAAAAAACTCCACCACCGAATTTATCAGGCATACCCAATAAATCAATTGGCTGGGGAAAACGGTACATGGTCCAATCAATGGATGCAGTACCACCAGAATCAGAACCAGTCTCAACAGTCTTAGGAACTTCAGTTTCGTTAACCATCTTGCTAATTAATATATAACACAGATAATCTCTTTAAGATTGTTGGGTATAATTCTAAATAGAACTAACACTACGCGCAACAATGAGACAGTTATATATAACAAATTAACAAGAACAGAAAAATTCAACCAAGTAACGAAACAAACACGAAGGCACAAATAATATATAATAGAGACCGAATTGACAAGAAATTAGAGAAAATCACTTAGCTCTATGAAACTTTATCAGAATTAGAGAATCACCTGAGTCGCCAATCCCTCGAGAAGATTTGACTGTTCTTGAAGAGATTATTGCCCCACTTACGCTGTGATGGGTTGCCGCAATATCACTTCCAGGATAAAACAGCTCAGAGCGATCCGTTCACAGATACGAGAAGGCTCAACAACGACCAACACCTCAATTCACCAAGAAAATCAATGAATATATGTATATATATGTGGGAGAAAGCCAGAGAGATGATGTTCTAGGGTTTCTATCTATTTTTCCCAATCTATCTCCCTCTCAGATTTTTCACACACTTCAACTTTTGCTCTTCTCTACAGAAGTAACGTATGTAATCTGATATATTATATATTGTATAAGAGTCTAATTATTATTATTATTATTAAAATAACAATAATCCTCACTCAAATATTAATATATAATATACTTATATATACAAAACATGTTTATATAATTTTAGCAATTGGCTTCCAGTTCAGGCCCTGAGCATATTTGATAGGAATTCAAATTTGCAAGAAAATTTTATTTCCCTTAATTTTGTTAACCATACAATTCTACTTACCCGATAATTCAAGTTCCTGGGTATTTAGATATCAACCAAACAATCTCTTAGTGACTTTCCGACCATTCATTTGATTTACCAGTTTCATTTTTTTTCCATAAGAACTTTTTTAAGTTAACAATTATTATGATTTACTTATAATAACTATCTTGATGTTTATCATTAATTTTTTTATTATGTAAATTCAAAATAAAAATGATTATACAGTATCTTTCTAATTTAATTTTTACTATTGACTTAACAAACATAAGTACTAACATTATAACACGTGAATTTAAATAATTTTTATGTTTTATATGTAATAAATTATAAATGTGCATTATAAATTCTAAAATAAAATTGAGTTGAAATAATAATTAAAAATTGAATTTCAATATTAATATTTTTAATTGTAAATTCTTACGCTAACTAAAATTTTAAATATAAAATATTATTACATGGATTTAAAAATAAATATAAAAAAATATTATTAACACCTACTTTAATAAAATGACATATTTTACTTGTAAATATATTTAATAATAATATATGGATTATTTTTGTTTTTTCACGTACACGAAAGAGGCAACTAACCTAGGATGATGGACTTCATGGTTGCACCTCTAATATATGTACTTTGCACCTCTAATATATGTACTGTGTTCAACCAAATAATTTTGTTTATTCTATAAATATATGTCAATCAAACTACCTCTTGTATAAATTATGAAACTCCTGACTTTACCTATTAATTTTTTTTAGCTAAAATAATAGCTCTTTGGATCGAGTAAATTTGTTTCGAACATTACAAGTTCAACAAACATACAGTAAATATTATTTTATTTTATTAATTTAATTTTAACCAATAATTTTAACGAACATTGATTAGAGATAACTAAATGCAAAGGGGACCCGGATCTTAAAATTATAGGGATTCGAAAAAAATTCTCAAAATTTTCAAGGAGAATGAACAATAGAAATGAAAATAATTAAATATGTTAAAGATGCACGAAAAGTTCGTGTTCAAAAATCTGGCAAGGCGAGATCCGATTTGATCAAAGTCTAGTCCGGTCAAATTCTGACCCGATCAAAGTTCGGCAGGGTATGGTAATAATGATAACACGTTATTATATTTAAAAAATATAATAAAAGAAAATTACAAAATAATATACCCAGGTGCATAACACAAATTTCCATGACCTTCCCTCTTTCAAAGCAAAATATTCCAAAAAGATATTTTATTTACAGATTTTATTTAGGAAAAAATTAGACAATTATAAAATAGAGAAAATATTCTACAAAAATTGTCATAATAAAATGCAAATAATAAAATATTGATCAAGTAAAAATATAAAACAACTAAGAGCTTTTTTTAAAGAATACATTTTTTCGGGAAAATAGCATAAAATTGATATATTAAAATTTAATTATATATATATATATAAATTTTATTTTAAATCAGTAATATAATCTATATAAAGTTAAGAACCAGCAATGTAATATAATTGATATGGATAGAAAATATATCTTAAAAACACATTAAATGTCGCATTAAATACACTTGGGCTTCTTGCTTGAAGTCCAGCACAGACATGTCTGATCCGAACTCGTAGCAGACTCAAGACGGCCTATGTAGGCAAAGCCCATCAGCTGAGGTTGTCAAGGTCCACGAACACAAGCTGTTCACGGACTAGGCCCAATACGGCTGGAAGGGCAGAGACATGTGTTCTAAACGGACTCAAAGTCCTACACAGAAGGTTCTGGAGTTCCTTCCCTTATAGGACTCCTAATTACCATCTAAGTTGGATACTTGTCCACCAAGTCTCCCATTAGAAGTCTAACCCTAGACTCACCTCTATATAAAGGGCTCTACCCCTCAGCCTAAAACTACTTTTTTGGCTTGATTCTCTACAACACAGAGATACGTAGGCATCTTGCAAGGATCAGTAGTCTCGAACGCAAGAGCAACTATTAAAGCTCGAAACTCACCAACCCTAGCATTAAATACTAACACACTCAGGTGTTTATTCCACAACATTTGATGTCGTCTGTGTGAAGACTACAACAACCATGGTGAATACACGGAGCAGAAATAATAGTGGAATAGACACTCCTGTCCCATCGCGAACGATCGCTTCAGTGGTGAAAGTACCGCCGCACTCAACTTATGCCTCCACCCAAGGAGGAATCCTGGTAGGGGCAACTGAGGCTCAGCCACAAGGGACGAATTCCCCGGCTCCTCAAGGGACGAATCCCCAAGTTCAGTAGCTACATGCACCTATGAACTCTCAACCCGTTTGGTATGAGTACTCGATGATTGTGACTACTAACCCCCCTTACGAGATGCCTTTATACCCTGAAGTTGGAGGGAGTGGACACTCTAATAGGAGTGAAGCACAAGGACGGACGCCCCAATACATACGTGTCTTGGCTCCTATTCTAGAGGATCAAGAATTCTACGGACCTTATACTGATAACTTTGAATCATTAGATAATGATGTTGCTCCTAGAAGGAGCACTCAAGGGATGAATCCTTAAGATGTTCAAGAGAGGATCAGGGCTCATGAAGCTGAGATCCAAAGGCTGAAGCGTGACCTGGAGATGCATCTGAATCCGAGACCCCCACTTGCTCCAAGACGGAGAGATCCTCCTCCAATCATAGATCTGGATGGTCCAATACCAAGGAGGGCTGTTGCCCCAAGGGCTGATCCAAGTGATCCTATGCCCCTAGGAGATCCTGATGATCCAAACCCACCATTCACTGACGAGATAATGAATGCCCGTATCTCAAGGAAGTTCAAGATGCCCACCATCGAAGCATACGATGGTACCAGCGACCCTGCTAATTATGTTAAGACGTTCTCTAACGCCCTGTTGCTACAGCCCATGAACGACGCTATTTGTCGGGCCTTCCCTCAAACCCTATCGGCTATGGCTCAAAGGTGGTACAACCTTCTGCCACCAAACTCTATTGGATCCTTTAAGGACTTGATCCGAGCTTTTATCAATTAGTTCATAAGTGGAAAATTACACGAGAAAAGTTTAGCCTCTCTCATGGGCATAGTTCAACGAGCAAAGTAGTCCCTGAGAGAATATCTGAATCAATTTATGAAGGAGGCTTTGAAGGTCCCTGTCTTGATGATAAGGTAGCTATGATAGCCCTACAACAAGGGACTAAAGATGAGTTCTTTAAGATGTCCCTAGCTAAGCGCCCTCCCGAAAGCATGTTGCAGCTCTAGGATAGAGCCAGAAAGTATATCAAGGTGGAGGAGAGTATGAAGAAGACGACTGTGAATAATGAACCTACTGGAAACAAGAAGTGGAAGACGGACCAGGAGTACGATGCCAAGGACAAGTATCCACGAATTGGCAAAAACTCTGACTCCTCCTCTTCTAAGAAGAATCAGCAACCAAGGTTCACTGAATATGCAAGGTTGAACACTCCAAGGAGCCAAATCCTCATGGAAATTGAGAAGGACAAAGACTTCAAATGGCCGAAGCCACTAAGGGAAGACCCCGAGAAGAGAGACAAGAGTCGATATTGCAGGTTTCACAAAGATGTTGGTCATGATACTGACAATTGTAGGCAACTCAAGGATGAGATTGAGTATCCGATCCAAAGGGGAAAGTTCGGACGTTTCACCAATGGTGAAGAGGACGGAGGCGAAAAGAGAGATAATGATTGAAGAGATGACGATCGAAGGGGTAACAACCCACAGCCCCAAGGGCTAGTAATTAATATGATCTCAGGAGGTCCTACAGCAGCTAGTACTACAAGGAACTCCCGAAAAGCTTATGCAAGAGAAGTGATGAGCATAGTTAGAGAGCCGTTTAAGCGTTCTAAGTCAGAGATGACGCTTAAATTTGGTGACCCAGACCTTGAAGGTTTGAAATTTTCTCATGATAATCCTCTAATTATCACTCCGATAATTTGGAAATTGTCATGTTATGAGGGTCCTGGTGGACAATGGAGCTTCCATGGACATTCTGTTCCATGATACATTCATAAGGATGGGCTACAATGATTCTCAACTAACTCCATCCAACGCACCCATCTACGGGTTTAACCATGTAGAATGCAAAGTCGAAGGAGCAATACGACTTCCCGCAACTATCGGGGAAGAGCCGAGGGAGGCCATGCAGATGTTGAACTTTCAGGTTGTCAAGGAAGCCTCTACTTATAATGCTATCATGGGTAGAACAGGGATCCATATTTTTAAGGCTGTGCCCTCAACCTACCACATGGTACTGAAGTTCCCAACTAGGAAAGGTGTTGGAGAAGCGAAAGGAGATCAAAAGATGGCCCGCAGTTGCTATGTTGCAGCACTTAGGCCCGATGGAACCGGGGGGCAGGTCCTTCCCATAGAAGACATGGATGTCCGAGAAAATGACGAACTGAGAAGGAAGTCGGCCGAGGACTTGGTCCCAATTTCCCTAAACCCCTTAGACCCAAAGAAGGTCACGTATATTGGGGCATCTCTGGACCAGCCCTTGAAGTACCAAATGACAACTTTCCTCCAAGAGAACAGTGATGTGTTTGTTTGGACAGCAGCTGATATGCCTGGGATAGACCCGAACCTTATAACTCATAGATTGAACGTTGACGTAACTCGAAAGGTTGTGAAATAAAAGAAGAGAACTTACGCCCCTGATAGGCTGGAAGCCATTAAGCAGGAGGTCGAGAAGCTTTTAGAAGTTGGTTTTATTGAGGAAGTACAATTCTCTTAGTGGTTGGAAAACCCCGTAATGGTTAAGAAGGCCAATGGGAAGTGGAGGATGTGCATTGACATCACTGGCTTGAATGATGCTTGTCCCAAGGATTGATACCCTGATCGATGTCAGTGCCGGACACGAGATGTTAAGCTTTATGGATGGTTTTAGCGGTTATAATCAGATTAAAATGCACAAAGATGGCACCTCCAAGGTATCTTTCATAACTGACTTTGGTGTATTTTGTTATCTTGTTATGGCTTTTGGGCTTAAGGATGCAGGAGCTACTTACCAAAGATTGGTAAACAAGATATTTGCCCATCTAATTGGGAAGACCATGGAGTCTATGTCGATGACATGTTAGTCAAAAGCCTAAGCAAGGCCAATCATATTAGTAACCTCAGAGAGGCATTTGAAGTGTTGAGGCACCACAAGATGATGTTAAACCCAGCCAAGTGTGCTTTTGGCGTTGGGTCTGGAAAATTTTTGGGTCACATGGTCTCTAAGAGGGGAATAGAGGCCAACCCCAAAAAGATCAAAGCCATCCTAGACATAGAGCCACCACGCTCCATCAAGGACGTTCAGAAGCTGACAGAAAGAATCGCAGCTCTAGGGAGGTTCATCTCCATGTCTGGAGATAAATGTCTACCCTTTTTCAAAACTCTTAAGAAGGTGAAGGACTTTGAATGGACAGCTGAGAGCCAAGAGGCATTTGAACAACTAGAGAAGTACATGACTGAAGCCCCGTTGTTGGCCAAACCAAGTCCGGAGAACACTCTTTATTTGTAACTTGCGGTACCTGAACAAGCCGTGAGTGCAGTCCTTGTGAAGGAAGATCGGAAGCTCCAGAAGCCTGTATACTATGTAAACAAGGTGCTCCATGGAGCAGAGTTGAATTATTCCACCACGGAGAAGTTCGTGCTTGCTCTCATCACAGCCTCGAGGAAGTTGAGACCATACTTCCAGGCTCACAAGATCGAAGTCCTGACAGACCCTTGAGGAACGTTCTTCATAGCCCGAAGGCCAGTGGAAGGCTTATCAAGTGGGAAATTGAATTAGGAGAATTTGTTATCAAGTACAAGCCTCAAATGGCCATCAAGGCTCAAACCTTAGCAGACTTCATGGTCGAATGCACCATTAACGACCAAGAAGTCGGGGGCAAGAGATAGTAATCCCGGAAGGAGGAGAGAAGGAGAAGGATGAAGAAACAACCTTGAAAGAGTACTGGGTTCTCCATTTTGACAGAGCGTCCAAATCAAAATCTAGTGGTGCAAGCCTAGTCTTGCAAAGCCCTAATGGGTTTATGATTGAGTATGCTTTGAAGTTGGATTTCCCAACTCCGAACAACGAAGCAAAATATGAAGCATTGATAGCTGGCTTAGGCTTGGCTAGATCCATAAGGGCCAAAAACCTGAAGGTCTATGGAGACTCAAGACTTGTAGTTGCTCAAGTTAATGGAAAGTTTGAGGCCAAGGATGATACTATGGCCAAGTACCTGAGAATCATAAAGGGAATACTGACTCAATTTAATGAATGGTATGCCAAACATGTTCCGAGAAAGGAGAACACTACGGCGGATGCCTTGTCTCAGTTCGCCTCATCTTAAATCGAGAATTATCCGAGAAGTATCTACTTCCAGGTCTTGAAGACCCTTACTATTCATGTTATAAATCTTATAGCACCGGTTGGTGTGACAAGCTGTTGGATAAACCCAATCAAGACCCACTTAGAGACTGGTTGGCTGCCCGACGATTCCCAGGAGGCACGCAAGCGGTTGGTTAGAGCATTGCGATACTCATTGATTGGAGGCCTTCTTTACAAAAGGTCCTTTAATATTCCGTACCTGAAGTGCTTGAGACCTCTTGAAGCAGAGGAGGCACTTAAGGAAGCCCATAAAGGGATTTGTGGACAACACTTGGGGTATGGCTCTCACTCACAAGATAACTCGATTAGGATTCTACTTGCCAACTATGCTAGCTGATGCAAAGGCTTACGTGAAGAAATGTGACAGATGCCAGAGGCACGCTCCAATAATACGACAACCCCCAGAGAGGCAAACATCTATTAGCACACCCATCCCTTTTGCAATGTGGGGAATGGACATACTTGGATCATTTCCTATAGCATCGGGACAGAGCAAGTTTATTGTGATAGCCATAGACTACTTTACGAAGTGGATTGAGGCTAAAGCACTGGCCAAGATAACCACGAAGCAAATTGCCCAATTCTTCTAGGAGAATGTGATATGACGATATGGAATCCCACGCATCCTTGTCACGGATAATGGGAAACAATTTGATAATGCAGAATTTTAGAGAGTATTGCGATGATAACAACATAGAACTCCGCTTCACCTCGGTTGCACACCCACAGGAAAATGGGAAAGCGGAAGTTGCTAACAGAATCATCCTTGATGGACTTAAGAAGAGGGTTGAACGCTCGAGAAACACTTGGGTGGATGAGTTACTGGCTATACTATGGGCATATCGTACCACCTGTAAAGTGACAACTGAAGCTACCCCGTCCATGCTGGCTTACGGAGCCGAGGCAGTAGTTCCCCTTGAGATCACTCAAAGATCCACTATGATCGAAGTTTACGAGCCAGAGACCAACGAAGAAGGCATGAGGCTCGCTCTCGATCTCATTGACGAGGTCAAGGATGAGGCCAACGCCGCAATGTAGAGCATCAATGTAGAGCGTCCCTCTATTACAATATAAGGGTTAAAGAAAGGTTCTTTCAACAGGGAGATTTGGTTCTGAGGAAGATTGAAGCATCAGGAGTAGGGGAGAGAGGAAAGTTAACCCCTAACTGGGAAGAACCTTATAAGGTCAGGAAGGCATTGTGACGAGGATCTTACAAGTTAAAGACCCTGAATGGTGATGAAGTGCCTCGCACTTGGCATGCTTCAAACCTGAAGGTTAATTATGTTTAGGACATTCACTACATGTTCCTAGTATTTAGTATTAAGTTTATAAATAAGGTCGATAAAACCATCTTATGTGAGGGTTGAACCCATTTCTTAGAGATATTATCTATTTATGCAAGTTTATTTCTATCATCTTGTCTATCAATTTATTTAAGTATGAGCATCTAAAGAATGCAATTCTCGAAGGATCGAATGCCGAAAATAAAAGACAAGTATGAAATGGAACTAAACGAGTTGCATAGATAAGGATCTCGAAGGATTATAAGGATCTCGAAGGATCATAATTTAAAGTCCCGAACGACCAATAAGGTTCGAATAAATAAGTTCTGAAAATAAAAGCCACATACGGTAATCATGCAAGGCCACAACATTCACTCATCTGAAGAATCCTCCCCTTCTCGATCCGAGCCTTCCTCAGAAGAAGAACCGATGCTCCCTGGAATCGGCTCCATCATCTTCCCACGAAGGGTTGCTCCGGAGTTAGGGCTACCCGAGGGGGCCTTACCTTTAGAACCGGAACCCCCGTGACTAGAACTCGATTGAGACCTCATACGAGGAGTCGAGGGCACAGATCTGGAAGCTTGTCCGGATGGATCCATAACAGGTAGCTTCCAGGGGCAAGATTAAAGACTTGGATCGACCACATTCGGCCATACGCCCTGAGCATCTTTGATTCCCCTCTTTCAACCTATGGCCAGGTTAATAGGGCGCATCTCATCATCATGCTCGTCCATCATTTTGGTGAACCTAGAGGATTTGTGATAAGCTCCCTTGAGGTCTTTCCATTCCTTATTCCTCTTCTTCTCCGAACTGGCATATTTCCTCTCCAGGATAGCGAGCTTACCCTTTACTTCATGAGCTTTGGACTCCCACTCCCCCGCGGAGATAGCCATTTTGTTCATGGAAGTCTGTAGTACAGCATAGTCACCTCTCATCATAACAGCCTGAGTGGAGGACGCCGCGAAGTAGGCATTGGCATGACAAAGAAAATATGAGTATAGTTATAAAAAGTTTAAGTATGAAGGGCCGAGTCCCCAAGGAGTGATTACTATATTGTTTTTCAAATTCTAAGGAAAAATGTACTTAAATGAAATTCATACACGAAGAAGTATACCTGGAACAAGGCATGAGCCCCCAGCATCTCGGCCTCGAGGAGCTTCTCACTAGAAGAGACAAGTAGGAGGTCAGTAGGATTAACACAATTCTTCGACCACTCAAGGGCAAGTCTTGGACTGCTGAACACGGAGTCATCGGTGGATATACCCCATCCTGGTTCAAAGGGGGTCCTCGCATTCCCATCAAATTCTTTAGTCCTCTTCTGACCAGATCTCGATGCCTCAATGAAGGCAGGAATCTTAGGAATATGGTTGGCCTTCTTAGCTGCATCTCTGGCCATCCTTCCTATAATAGCATCGCTCGTCTTTGTTATGGCATCGAGAGCCTCATCAGCTGAAACAAGAAGGAAAGAAAACATATATAAGAATAAACTTGCATAAAGTAAGGGGAAACAAAGATAAATACCCTCTATAGAGAGGCAGCTAAGGCTAGTTGCTTACTACGGAAAGGAAGATGCCCCACAACAAGCTTGGCTTATGTTACGAACTCCCAATAAGGGATTCTTCTATCGTCATCAATGAGGAGATCTCGGGCTAGAAGCTCGGCATCCGAAAGGTTGAGAATGAAATGAGAACTATCAATCGGGCTGCTAAAGTCTCATTTGAAGTATGCCCCCCAATCTCTATCCTTCCACTCAATGACTACAAACTTCTTGTTCCACTTGTGGTTTGAGTCATTAAGAGAACTGGTGTTCACCATATGAGGAACATGAGCTCTGTGTTGTATCACGAACCAACCAGGTCGATTCAAAGGAAAAGCCTTCATCATAAAAATACTACGAAACATCGTCACACTCAAGGGGATGCCTAAGTCATGATATCTCACTATAAGCAGAATACTGAAAGACCACCCGTTGGGGTAAAGTTGGCACGGATGAATCTTGAGTTCAGCTAGAAGCCTCGGAATGATAGGGTGCAGCGGAAACCGTAGCCCGGACTTAAGGGCCGCTTTGAACACAAATAGCCTTTGGTGACAGAGGTTACAAGCCTTCTCACTTGGCTTAGCCTTACGAATCTTTAAGCAGTCGGGCCAGGAGTAAGCCGACTTAATCTCCTCGACATCCTTCTCACGGAGCATACTTCTGTGATAAAACGCATCGGAATGGACGATACTAGGGTACTCGTCCGCCCTCTCGTCTAACATACTCTTCAGGCTATTTGAACAACGGTTAATAGAGAAGGGGGATACAAGAGTTATACCTTGGAGGGAGCGAATAGTGGCCCTCTTAAGCAGAGCTTCCTTCTGGGAAAAAGAGGACTTGCTAGGACCTTGTGCGCTAGACATTCTTGAAGAGCTTGAAGAAAGATAAAAGCTTGAGAGAATTTGAGAATTTGAGAAGTTGAGAATTGAAAGTGTGAATGAAAATGAGCACTTCTCATCTTCTTTTATAGGAAAAGGGTCACCTGCTACATCAGGTCGTAAGTCTGCCTGGTTCGCGCTAGCAGGTACCACATTAAAAGAACACCGAAAATGGTGGAGGGGGATGATCAAAGGGCAAGAAAGAACGACATAATAAACAAAAAAAGCGGTACAAGATATCGCTTATCGTATCAATCCTCCGAAAAAAGCCCGGCTGAAACTAAATACAAGTCATTAGTCTTAACTAAAGGACGATTATGTTGATCATCATGATTAAAAATACTAGTAAAGATTAAGACAAGATTAGCTTTTCAGCTGAACTTACGAGTACGAGAACAGAACGTTCTCCTTCTGACGGATCAGACTACCCTGCAGGAGACTCTCAAGGTCCATTAAGACCACTCCCGGCCGACTAGCCCACAAGTTGGGGCCTTTTGGTAGACCAGGAGCCTACGTATTAGAGCCATAACGGCCACAACTTGTATCCGGAGTAACCCTGGCCGACCAGCCCACAAGTTGGGGCCTTTTGGCCTACCAGGAGCCTCCGTATTAGAGCCATGACGACCACAACTTGCATCCGGAGTAGCCCCGGCCGACCAACCCATAAGTGGGGGCCTTTTGGCCTACCAGGAGCCTCTGTATTAGAGCCATGACGGCCACAACTTGCATCCGGAGAAGCCCCGGCTGACCAGCCCACAAGTTGAGGCTTTTTGGCCTACCAGGAGCCTACGTATTAGAGCCATGACGGCCACAACTTGCATCCGGAGTAGTCTCGGCCGACCAGCCCACAAGTTGGGTCTTTTGGCCTACTAGAAGCCTCTGTATTAGAGCCATGACGAGCACAACTTGCATCCGGAATAGCCGCGGCTGACCTGCCCACAAGTTGGGGCTTTTGGTTTACCAGGAGCCTCCGTATTAGAGCCATGACGGTCACAACTTGCATCCAGAGTAGCCCCGGCCGACCAACCCACAAGTTGGGGCCTTTTGGCCTACCAGAAGCATCTGTATTAGAGCCATAACGACCACAACTTGCATTCGGAGTAGCCCCGGCCGCCCAGCCCACAAGTTGGGGCCTTTTGGCCTACTAGGACCCTACGTAGCAGAGCCATGACGGCCATAACTTTCCTCCGTAGTGGCCTTGGCCTACCAGCCAACAAATTGAGGCCTTTTGGCCTATCAGAAGCTCCTGAAGGAGAGCCCTGAGGCCTTCAAAAGTTGTTCCTGAGGCCCTCTTGATAGGCCCTTCAGAAATTTCTCGAAAAGGATAACTCTCAGCAAAACCAAGTTTCGTGAAGACTAGAACATCCGCGTGAACGAGTTTGTTGAAGTGCATAACATCCTACAAAGGAGGTTTGGACAAGTTCAATTAAGTATAAGACTTTCTATAAGAACAAGTTCAATAGAACACATAACGTTTAGCAAGAACGAGTAGAGAACGTCTATTAGGATGAGTACAGAACGTTCACTAAAACATCCATAGCAGAGCCTTGAGGAACTCAAAGGCAACCATGAAATTAATTCCATGGACAACCAAGAGCAACAAGGGAATGGCAAGGTAAGTAGAAGATTTGAACTCTGAGTGAGAGATTCAAAAAAAATAGGGGCAGGCACCCCTGGACACCACGGAGCAGGAGGACCTGCTCCAGGCCGACCAGGAGGTGGCTGACCAGGAGGTTCTCCTCCAAGTGGCCGAGTAGCCCATATTTGAAGGAATGAGGCCGAGAAGAGCCTCCTGCAGAAGGATATTCTGCTCGACCTCGGTGACCCCCTTCGAAAATTTTCAAAAATTTTGGGAAAAAATGGAAAAATCATAAAAAAATTTGGAAATTTTTAAATTTTCAGGATTTTGGGATTAAGCCCAGATTAGGGCCGATTAGTGAAACTAAGCCCAGATTTGGGCCGATTAGTGAATATTAAGCGTAATTAACCCAAATTAGGGGGATATGGTGATTTATATGACGAAATTAGCCCGGATTAGGGTCGTTTAACCCATTCACTCTTATAATTAGTGTGAATTAGGGATAATTAGTGTCTCATGCATACTGATTAGTCTTGATTAGCCCGATTAGGGCGGATTAGCTCGATTAAGGCCAATTAGTGCATTCTAGCTTAAAATTAGGCTCTTTTAAGACTAATTAGCAGCTTGTACGTGGAAATTAGCCCCGATTAGGGCCATTTAGCAGCTTTCACCCTATAATTAACCTTGACGAAGGTTAAGGGGTGTTAAACGCTTTTTTTTGCCCTAGATAGGGCCATGTAGTGTTAAACACTATCCAAATAGCATGTGCAAAGGCCTTAAGTGTGTATACTCGCACTAGCAAGTCGTTGTAAATGTTTGGGTTGCTCCATACTTTACGATAAAATGACGATACCCATGAAGGACCGATACCCGAGAAGGGCCAACACCCATGAAGTGCCGACACCCGTGAAGGGCCGACACCCGTGAAGGGCCGATACCCGGGAAGGGCCGAAAGTACCCTGAGTCGCGATTAGACCATTATAACTTCCATGAAAACTCGAGCAGTATTCACGGAAGTTAGGGGCAAATGATATGGATAGAAAATACATCCTAAAGACATATTAAATATCGCATTAAATACACTTGGGCTTCTTATCTTAAGTCCAGCACAGACCTATTGGGTCCGAACTCATAGCAGACTCAAGACGGCCTATGTAGAAAAGGCCCATCAGCTGAGGTCGTCAAGGTCTACAAACACAAGTTGTTCACGGACTAGGCCCAATACGGCTGAAAGGGCAGAGACATTTGTTCTAAACGGACTCAAAGTCCTACAAAGAAGGTTCTAGAGTTCCTTCCTTTATAGGATTCCTAATTACCATCTAAGTTGGAGACTTGTCCACCATGTCTCCCAACAGAAGTCTAACCCTAGACTCGCCTCTATATAAAGGGCTCCACCCCTCAACCTAGAACTACGTTTTTGGCTTGATCCTCTACAATACAGAGATACGTAGGCATCTTGCAAGGATCGATAGTCCCGAACGCAAGAGCAGCCATTAAAGCTCGAATCTCACCAACCCTAGCATTAAATACTAACACACTCAGGTGTTTATTCCACAGCAATAATGGTATAAAAATACGTAATAACTCATGAAGTATAAAAAATACAACATAAATTGAAAATATTAACACATATATAATTGTAAAAATAAATATTATTGGCATGTGTATTAAATAAAAATATTACTATATTTATATTATTAGTACATTGTTAGGAACTCAGGAAGTACTGCTAGTAGGGATGAGTGTCGTTCGGTTTTGTTCGGTTTCGGCCAGAAATCAAACAGTAACCAAAGTATTCAAATTTGAAAACCAAAACCGAACCGAACATCTTTGGTGCGGTTTCAGTTTTTAGTTGCGGTTTCGGTGTGTGGTGGTGTGATTTCGGTTTTAAAATCAAATCGAAAAAAATATTACACATCAACTAGCTCGACGACAATCATTAAAGGTTAGATGATTTCAACATCATCTTAAGCCGGCTTATTGTAGCATCTGGGAAATATTGTGTAATTATTTTTATCAATAAATAATTATTACGTGAGTATTATGTGATTTTTGATGAATTATCTGATGATTGGTGTTGATATTTGAATGTTTATATATGATAAAATTTGAGTATATTTATTTTATTATGTCCAGAATAAAATATAGATGATTGTGATATTTTCTGGTAATTTTTGGAATGTTATATGATTTTATATTGATTTATGAATTTAATAATTATTTCCTGAATAATTACAAAAATGTTTTATAAAGCCGGGAATTATCCAACCTCGACCGTTTTTACATTTTTACAACTTGAAACTTTTCCGAAAACTCCTTCCTAACCGAATCTGGTAATTTCGGACATTCTTCGTGTTTTGACTTTTTCGATCCGGATTACGGTTTGACCCGTACACGTCCCGACATACAATTTTTGATACGATAATTATTTTGATAAAGCAACAAAACTCGTATTCCCAAAAGACGGGATAATCTTACATTATTTTCGTATAAAGTGTTTTATAAGAAGCCCGGTTGGTATAATTATCCAATACGCGTACCAAATCAGATCGTTTTTACAGTTACTTAGCGGCTAAGTAACTAATTTATTGATCCAAAATGATCAAACACGAACCAATATTTCATAAATATAAATAGTCCTTTTATTATTTCATTTTATTCGTATAATAATAATTAATCTGTAGAAATCGATAAAATACAGGGAAAACCCTAAAAACACCGCGTTCTTGATTATCAAACTCACAAATGAAGGCGTTATCGAACTCCGATTTGGGCGTGTAAGTAGTTGAATCGAAGCTTGTAAAAATTACTTTCGAAATCTACAATCAATTTTAGTGCAGATTTAGCAGGTATCAAATTATTAAATTTTAAAAATTCGAAATTATATGATTTAAAATATGACTTTTTGCAAACGTGAGTATCTGATTGTTTTGATGATTCCATGTTGTAGAGCATGTTTTTATGGTCAATTTCATATATTATACTTCAAAAATAGAGTTCAATAACATATAGTAATTGAGCTTTGATTTTCTGAAAATTCGAAATTAGGGTTCTTGGTATTCTTGAGTTGAAATTTGGGGCTTTTTGATTTACGAATCGTTTGATGGTTTTGATTCTTAGATAAGCTTTATCGTTGAATTTGCAATTGAATGGTATATAGAATTGATGAATATAACCCCCGGAATGGTATAAACGAGTTCTTGAATTTTTTGGTTTTTACTTTTCGATTTTCTGGGTTGTACACTGATTGTTTGTTGATGTGGTTAGTGTTATTAGATTATATGAAATCCCAGCTTTATGTTCATATGTAAATCGTTGTGATTCGTTAAGAAAGGAAGCAAATCGTCGTGTCACCGGAAAAGCTCGAATTCGTCGGCTTCAATGGCTTCCAGGCCGACTTTTTTTTTGAATTTTCGGCGTCGTTTAACGACGATATAATGATAGTAAGACAGCTGGGAAGAATAGCGACGAAAACCAACTAGAAATCGATTGGAAACGAAGTGTTTGGGGGGGTTTTGGGACTCACCGGAACCGGCGACGTCGCCGGAGATTTCCCAGATTCCGGCCGGCGTCCGACCCGGTCCGGGGAGTTCTTCAAGACCTGGTTTTTGACTTGGAAAATACCCGGGTTTAATCCTGTTTTCCCAATTCAATTTATGAAAATGTGTTTCTGGATTTGTATTTTTACAAATAAATGAAAATTTTATTATTAATTTAAAAAAATTGATTTTAAAATTCAAAATTCATAGTTTATTTTTGAAAATTATTTTTAATTCCATAATAAATCATAATTAATTAATTAATTGATTTTAGTTGATAATTAATTATTTAGTTAGTCAATTAATTTAAATGTTAATTGATTAATTAATTTATTTAGTTATTAATTAATTTTATTTGATTATTTAATTGGATTTAATTATTTATTTTGATTTAAAAATTCCAAAAAATAGTTTCGGGCTTTAAAATATTATTTTAAATTATTTTCAAGGCTCGATAATTATTATAAAATTATTTTAAAGTCAGATTCGGGTGTTTGAACCCTATTATTTAATTATAAAATGATTCGGAGACCCATTTTAATTCCGAAAAATGTTAAAAAATTCGTATTAAATAGACCGTTCGTCCGTTTAATACGAAACGAACGCCTCTAGACTCAGAAAAATATTATGCTTCTATGAAAAATATTTTCGAGACCTAAATTATTTTGTATCAAAAGGACGTTGGTTTTATGAATCATTCTGAGTCGGTTATTGATCAATAAAATACTCTTTTTGACCCGATTTCAATTCCAAACATATCGAGACCTATCTTTTGACGATTCAACTTATGTGTTACCTGAACTATGTGATTATGTGTTATATGAATAATATGATTACATGCCTATGTGTACATGTTATATGGATAATGAGTCAACGTGTCTTTTAAACGTTATTTGATTAAAAATGATCCTTATCTGTTATTATCATTCGGGTAGACGGTAAGGATAAGCGTATAGATGAGACAATTATATATTGTCAGTTAATTGAATGGTATCTTTTATGATAGATATGCATAGTGCGAGCCATTCAAGGCCATACAGAGATTGTAAAAGTAGTATGATTACGTGTAGTAATGAAATGAGTGGATTCAGAATAGAGATAAGCCTGAAATGGTGAATGATAAGAAAGGTCAAGTAGCCTTTCAATGGAAATACAGATACATCAGGACTGAGTGACATGGCTGATAGTTAAAGATCAGAGGGTTATCAATTGAGGCAAGTATTCTTAAACTTTCTTCTAAAATACTGCAAATATTTTTTCATTCATATTCTAAGTTCAGAATAGTTAAATGTTTTTATATTTCGCTGCAATTACTCTTATTTATGCAACTACCTCTTTGATCTTGTTCCTTGATTATCGATTGATCTCTTAAGCAAATATCTATTGTTCCGGTTTATTTGCGAACCCTGAATCAGGATTTTTAAAATCAAAGTGATTTGACTTCAAAATACTCTACGGACTGGATGGTTACGATGAGGGCCAAGAATGACCTGGACCCTAAGGGTCAGGGATGGCTGGACCCTTGATTATTAGGCCATAGTGCCTGGGTACCCTATATGTTGGTGGATCTATACAGTTGGGTATAGATCTGTGCTATATCCTGACTGATCAGCAGGTTATAGTGCATATGTTGGTTTCTAGTGTCCAGTATAATTTATTGTTGATCGCCATTAACGGCATTCCTTCTTAGAAATTTTATGATTGCCAAAAACAAACAAAGATTTGATTCAAGAAATGAATCAGTGAAACGTTTACTGTTCTTTTACAGAAAAATGTGATTTATGTTTAAAGGCCAATAAGGGCCGATATTTTATTCGCTCAACTTTTTTAAATAAATAAAGTGTTTTGAAATCATTTAAAGACTATTTCCAGAAGTTTCTTTGATCTAATACCTGGAAACCAATTGTGATACTTGATGGGCATTTTTGGCTCACTCTTGATTTGTGAATTCTTATTTCTTTCAGTATCAAATGAGGACAAGAGTGAATAACTTTTAATAGACATCAAAAGTGGAGAGATTCCAGCTGAAGAAATTTGGAGGTGTCAGAATGAATAATATGAGAAAGTTAGTAAAGAGGTAATGAAATTGTATTTAGTTATTGTAATTTTAGAAGGTTAGATTCTTGTTTCATACCATAACATGTAAGCGATCCGGAATAATGAGGGGTTATCTGTATATTTGTTTTAATATACAGGTTTATATTATTTAAAGTTGTTTAGTGACACCCAATCCTGACCCCGGATTTGGGGATATTACAGTTGGCATCAGAGCCACGGGTTATTGGTCCCTGAAATAAGAATAAGTGGAAGTAAGATAGGATTGACAAGTCATATAAGATAAGAAAGACCCTAAGTATACTCATTTTGAGTTCGAGTTGAGTGTGAATTAAGATTAGCGGATCCGATATGGATTAGTAAGATAGGATATTGTTAAGATAATTGGAAGGCGAGTATATTGACACTATTAATATATCGAGTTCCTAGATCCTATGGTTGCTAAGAGTCGATAGCTCGATGAAGAATGGGTAAATTACCTTGTTTTCATATAGTTTTAAAGGGAAACGCGATTGAATTCTGTGAGAAGTTTGTATAAGGGAAGATAGGAAAGTTCTTGTATGAGCCAACTTAGAATTGCGTAATAGGATAAGCTCCAGGCGGAAGGCAACGCGTTAATTGAAGCTAACAAAGGGCCAACGTCGTAAGTCTAAAGGCATCACGGTGGTGAGAAGCTTCTTTTTGGGAGCCGCGTAATGATCGACATATCGACCTTATTAGTCATATTTAAGGTTAACAAGAAGATACGACTTTATGTATGGACAGAATATTGAGTTGCTTCAATCGGTTGTAACTACGCTATCAAGGACGATGATGAAAATGTCAAAGATAGTACCAGATGTCAGCATTGGAGTTAGAGTTACGAATGAAGTATTATACAGCGGTAAATGAAGTTCTCAGTGACATATCGACTCGAAAAAAAAGTGCAAACCTTGTCGAATAATATCAACAATCGAATCAACGTGCGGAAATGTTATTTATCCAATTTATAGAATTATTTAAGTTTAAACAGGTTCGTTGACCCAAGAAAAGCCCGAGGATGATCGAAGAAGATGAAGGAATCTCCCAGATGATTGAAGAAGAATAATATTTCTATTGACGGAGTCAAGGCATTGCAGGATTAATGGTTACACTACGCAACATAGAAGAAATTAGAGATTATGATTATAAATTCCGAAAGAACGCGATTATGGTCGAACTACTAAAATATCAAACATGGAAGCATGACGCTAAAAATATGAAACCTACATGGCAAGGATGAAGCAAGAAGTGATAACGGCAAATCTAATAAGAAGATAATTATGCTCCAACTGTGAAAAAGTTAAAGATATTTCCAGAAGATATTCCGATCATCTGACGTGGATCTGGAATCTGTTACTCGAACGAGCCCTGAAAGTATGCATCAGTAAAACGTAAATGGCGACCAATGGTGTCATTCTTTTCTACGACTGTGTATACTCTTCTTGATTCTTGAATACGTGTGAGCTTCTCTCAGTAATATATATATGAGGTAAAAAGGAATGAAAATTTATTTTATCCCTTTCAAATTATTTCTCTTCTCAGAATATTTCTTTTTACTCGAGACAAGCAGTGTTATGATGTGACACTTTGTCGAAATGACGAAGAGTCTGGTGGGACGCCACCTAATCATGTGTTGTATGCCATATAGTATGAAAGACTGGCCATCTTGAGTACGAATATGGTTGTCTCATTCATATCTAAATCATCATTCACTATTTCCTCTTTGATTGTGACTTATTGATTTATGGATCCTTCTGCTTGTTTCCTTGTATTCTTATTCTTTACAAAAGTTTTCCAATCAGAATCATATACATAAATTCTCTTCTTGTGTAAGGTCTATTCTTTGAGCGTTCTAAAAGAAGTAAAATGACCTCGTGTAGCAGATGGAATTACTGGTTGAGTATAAAGATGATTGCAAGCCAATAAATGGTGGACATATGCAAATCATTATGCCAATAACGCGGTTGTCATGACGATATCAAATCAGAAGCGGAAATCTGTATACGCGATACATTTCAAGTCTGAGATTTTGGCGTGAATTGAAGTAACCAGCGAACTATATGAAATAAATTACCTAGAAAAATAAGAAAGTAAAGTTACGTACACCAGGCGAGGCAAATGATTGACGGGACAACAGAAGTAGATGAAGGAATTCTTAATAATAACCCGATAGTCGATTAGTACATTTTGAAGATGAAGCGTACCTCAATTATGTGGAAGATACTTGTCATAAAGATTCAAGATCGAAGAAATTCTAGATACAGATAAATTTTGAGCGTGTTCTTCAAAGAATTGTTAGAATGTTCAACTCAAGTAAGTGCGTTATGGTAAATTGAAGTAATATTACGTCAAATCTTTTAAGAAGTAACACTTTAAAACCAAGTGAGTTTTTATTGAATATAATATTGGTTGAGACCATGTGTTGATTATCAGAAATTAGACAAGTTAACTAATGAAAGAAGCGTATATTCTCAAGGGTAGAGGATTTGTTTGATCGGGTGAAAGATGTAGTATAAGGTCTTAAAAGTATCCATATACATGTATGAGTTGTGGAAAATAAGATTAAAAGATTTCTTTGGGACGAATTTATGAGCATATATATTAATATGAACTGTTAATTAGAGAATTTGAACTGAAAAAAATAAACCAGAAGAATCCTGGAATAAAGTTTTGAGAAGCAGCAGAATAATTTTATATTCATTAGTGGAGTTCCGAGATATTTTGAAAGATTAAATGAAAGGTATGGTTATGGCCCTAGTTTGATAAAAAAAATGTATGATATGTCAGTTAGTAAAGGATGTGGTTATCAACATGTTATGTTTTAAAGTATGGTGAAATGATGACTTCATGGTGGTGAATTGAGTTGGTTGATTGTTAGTGTCGGCTTGAGTCCGACTGGTAGTCCATAATGTAGAGGAGATGCTGCCCAAATTTTTAGAAATACCCTACTTTTAAAGGCAAAAGTATACTTCCGTGTGTTATTAATATTCCTATTGATACTTCAAATGATTGCGATCTCGGTTCTTAAAAGAAGTGGCTGTAGTTGAACTGACTTTATATAATTGTTCTCTGATTTTATTTAGCTAGTCATCACTTGGTTTGATTGATCAATTAAAAGAGTTAATTGGTTAATTTTACCAACTTATAGTCAGTTAGATGGAAATCGATTCCAATTAGATTAAGTCAAATTCTGATGTGATTTTCATATGCGAAGCAAAAGCAATGAGAAATTTGGAGGAAGTAAGGACACCAACAGAATTCAGAAGTTTAGCAGAATTAGCGCAATGTTACTGCAAGCGTGCGAGGCTTTAATTGGATAAATATGTCTTTGCAATAGATAAGAGAATTAAAACGTTATTTTCACATGCGAGTGAAAAGAATGTTTTCAAGAACTCAAGCGTCAAGATAAGAGCCAGGAGAAGGAAGGAAGGAAGAGAATAAAGAAGAGAGGTTGAGTAAAGACGAGATTAGAAACTACGCCAATATGAATGTTGTTAGATGATTACAAAAATTTTATCATCTGTAACAAAGTTTTATTAAAGGATTCAGAAGTATATCAATATAGAATGACAATGTAATAAGAATTATTCTCAAAATACCGGAGAACTCGTGAATACAAGTATTTGATATAAGCTGACAATGTTAGCATATTAACTAAAGAATGAGATGTCTTGATTATGCAGTAAAGACGATATATAGCGGGTATAGACCTCAACAATTTGAAACATATCTTCAATGCGAAGAAGCCAAAGATGTGACAGAGAAGAGTTGGAGTGGATTAAAAATGAAAGTTGTGCGATTAGTGATTGTGTAAGTAAGGTTAGGGAAGTAGCTGACAATGGGATTTGATAATTCGGTCGACAAGAATTCAAATAATTATGGAAAGCTTTTATTCCAGTATTAACCACAGAATGGCTTATCTAGTAATAACCAAATCGGTACAATTAGAAAGAAGAAATTTCTTAAGTTAAAAAGAGACAATGAGTCATGAGGATAGAGAACTTGACTAGAAAGGAACGTGGAATCAAAAGGATGATAAAGAAATTTTATAGGATCGTCCAGAATATAAATAAGTTATGAACATCAGGGTGCAAAAGCTAACATAAGGAATGGAGTGAAACGCCTGTATTTGGAGATAAGAAGTTCATTCTATGACTACGATCAGATATGGAAATTTAAACGAAGGTATTGACATGACATAAGAATGGATATAGAGGGACATGTAAGTAAATGTCATATTTATTGAAGAATCAAAGCCAACATCAGAAGGTGAGTCTATTAGCGTAACCTTTTCAAAAAAAATGAGTATAGCTCGTTAAGGAACGATATAGAGAATCACCTGAAAACTAGAGATGAAGCAAGCGTTATTTAAATTATTCGGGATATGTTAACCAAACCTAACCATTCTTTTATTAATAAATACTTTACCTATGGAATAAGTTGATATTGCTACAAGGAGATTGTGGTGCGCTATCAAATTCAAGTATGGATTGGAATTGATCGATATTATTAATCTTTTTGGACAGAAGTAAAGTGAAGAATTTGATGAAACATTTGTAAGTTGGGATATGAAATACATCCCAGGAATACGGTTAAGTATCGAAGGCTAAAAGAAATACCTAGTGACCAGAGATGAAAAGAAAATGGGAAAAAGTGTCAAATGAATCATTATTGATAGGTTATTCCAAACCTAGACATTCTCTTTTATTAATGAATAGCTTGTCCAATAAGTGGGTTAGTTGCGGCTTGAGGAAATGGTGATACGTCATCAGATCCAAGAATTGAGGGTAAATGATCAACACTATTTGACTGAAGATTTGCCAGAAAAATTTGGATACGGTGAATTATGTCGAATCAGAATAGTATATACCACTCCTAAATGAACGAACATTATGTATGGCAAAGCTAAAAGGTAGGAATTTGGCTAAACATCGATAACTCAAGGGATACAAGTTACTCCGAGAATATGATGCAAGACATAGATGTAAAAGAAGACCTTCTGATATTATGACATAAAGAAAAGAATAAATGTTATATGTGACTAGACGTCAAGAGAGAGCATTGCAGTTAGTTTCGTGTGAGAACTCTTTCGAACCAAAATAAATGATAATGTGGGTTAAAATATGCGGGTGATGCCCCTAGATTAGTAAATTTTCTCTACTCGATTGTGATTCAAAAAAATTAAGGTATGATGATAAGTTTGTGCGTCAATCGTATCCAGTCAAGATTTTCTCGTTAATTTTAACTCTGGAGTAATTTCGAAAATGTTAGAAATCGAATACGATATGGCCTCAGTATATCATTCACAGATGAAGAAGAAGACTACGGGAACGATTAAAGAGCCTTGAATGTAATTGGAAGCGATTACGAACTAGGTTGATTAAACAAAGAGACATGTGGGAATGAAATTCAACAATCAATAATTATTGGAAATGTTCATAAGCACGAATTACTAGGATTAGAAAGAAAAGAAAATTAATATGCGTTGTGCTAGTCCTTTTGGGACAGTAAAAATAAGCAGGATAAGTGTAAGTGAGTCGGCTTCATCGCCACTTGTATAGCAGATTAATAGGGTGTTTATACGAGTATATTCAGGAAAGGTAATCTAGCTACATTATATAGAAGATGGAGATTTGAATTGAGTTATACGAGCAACAAATAGAATATGATGTTAGCGAGAGGCTGTTGAGGAATGATTGATATTGTACGTTAAAGTTATGAAAAGTTGTAAGGTTGAAAGATTCACCTGAGAAAATGAAAGTGAGATACTAGAAAAGTATCAGTAGTATTTTTTAGTGTGATTCTGAGGACAGAATCCTTTTAAGGGGGAAAGGATGTAACATCCGAGAAATATCGTGTAATTATTTTTATCAACAAATAATTATTATGTGAGTATTATGTGATTTTTGATGAATTATCTGATGATTGGTGTTGATATTTGAATGTTTATATATGATAAAATTTGAGTATATTAATTTTATTATGTCCAGAATAAAATATAGATGATTATGATATTTTCTGGTAATTTTTGGAATGTTATATAATTTTATATTGATTTATGAATTTAATAATTATTTCCTGAATAATTACAAAAATGTTTTATAAAGCCGGGAATTGTCCAACCTCGGCCGTTTTTACGTTTTTACAACCCGAGACTCTTCCGAAAACTCCTTCATAACCTAATCTGGTAATTCCGGACATTCTTCGTGTTTTGACTTTTTCGATCGGGATTAAGGTTTGACCCGTACACGTCCCGGCGTACAATTTTTGATACAATCAATGCAACAAAACCCGTATTCCCAAAAGACGGGATAATCTTACATTATTTTCGGATAAAGTGTTTTATAAGAAGCCCGGTTGGGATAATTATCCAATACGCGTACCAAATCAGATCGTTTTTGCAGTTACTTAGCGGCTAAGTAACTAATTTATTGATCCAAAACGATCCAACACGAACCAATATTTCACAAATATAAATAGTCCTTTTATTATTTCATTTTATTCGTATAATCATAATTAATCAGTAGAAATCGATAAAATACAGAGAAAACCCTAAAAACACCGCGTTCTTGTTAATCAAACTCACAAATGAAGGCGTTATCGAACTCCGATTTGGGCGTGTAAGTAGTCGAATCGAAGCTTGTAAAAAGTACTTTCAGAATCTACAATCAATTTCACTGCAAATTTAGCAGGTATCAAATTATTAAATTTTAAAAATTTCAAATTATATGATTTAAAATATGACTTTTTGCAAACATGATTATCTGATTGTTTTGATGATTCCATGTTGTAGAGAATATTTTTCTGGTCAATTTCATATATTATATTTCAAAAATAGAGTTCAATAACATATAGTAATTGAGGTTTGATTTTCTGAAAATTCGAAATTAGGGTTCTTGGTGTTCTTGAGTTGAAATTTGGGGCTTTTTGATTTACGAATCGTTTGATGGTTTTGATTCTTAGATAAGCTTTATCATTGAATTTCCAATTGAATGGTATAAAGAATTGATTAATATAACCCCCGAAATGGTATAAACGAGTTCTTAAATTTTTTGGTTTTTACTTTTCGATTTTCTGGGTTGTACAATGATTGTTTGTTGATGTGGTTAGTGTTATTAGATTATATGAAATCCCAGCTTTATGTTCATATGTAAATCATTGTGATTAGTTAAGAAAGGAAGCAAATCGTCGTGTCACCGGAAAAGCTCGACTTCGTCGGCTTCAATGGCTTCCAGGCCGACTTCTTTTTTGAATTCCCGGCATCGTTTAACGACGATATAATGATAGTAAGACAGCTGGGAAGAATAGCGACGAAAACCAACTAGAAATCAATTGGAAACGAAGTGTTTGGGGGGGGGGTTTGGGATTCACCGGAACCGGCGACGTCGCCGGAAATTTCCCAGATGCCGGCCATCATCCGACCCGGTCCGGGGAGTTCTTCAAGACCCGGTTTTTGACCCGGAAAATACCCGGGTTTAATCCTGTTTTCCCAATTCAATTTAAGAAAATGTGTTTCTGGATTTGTATTTTTACAAATAAATGAAAAATCTATTAATAATTTCATAAAAATTGATTTTAAAATTCATTATTTATTTTTTAAAAATTATTTTTAATTCCATAATAAATCTTAATTAATTAATTAATTAATTTTAGTTGATAATTAATTATTTAATTAGTCAATTAATATAAATGTTAATTGATTAATAAATTTAATTAGTTATTAATTATTTTTAATTGATTATTTAATTGGATTTAATTATTTATTTTGATTTAAAAATTTTGAAAAATAGTTTCGAGTTTTAAAATATTATTTTAAATTATTTTCAAGGCTCGATAATTATTATAAAATTATTTTAAAGTCAGATTAGGGTGTTTGAACCCTATTATTTAATTACAAAATGATTCGCAGACCCGTTTTAATTCCGAAAAATGTTCAAAAATTCGTATTAAATAGACCGTTCGTCCGTTTAATACGAAATGAACGCCTCTAGACTCAAAAAAAAATTATGCTTCTATGAAAAAATATTTTCGAGACCTAAATTATTTTGTATCAAAAGGACGTTGGTTTTATGAATCATTCTGAGTCTGTTATTGATCAATAAAATACTTTTTTTGACTCGATTTCTCCAAACGTATCGAGACCTATCTTTTGACGATTCAACTTATGTGTTACCTGAACTATGTGATTATGTGTTATATGAATAATATGATTACATGCCTATGTGTACGTGTTATGTGGATAATGAGTCAACGTGTCTTAAATGTTATTTGATTAAAAATGATCCTTATCTGTTATTATCGGCCGGGTAGACGATAAGGATAAGCGTATAGATGAGACAATTATATATTGTCAGTTAATTGAATGGTATCTTTTATGATAGATACGCATAGTGCGAGCCATTCAAAGCCAGACAGAGATTCTAAAAGTAAAGTATGATTACATGTAGTAATGAAATGAGTGGATTCAGAATAGAGATAAGCATAAAATGGTGAATGATAAGAAATGTCAAGTAGCCTGTCAATGGAAATACAGATACATCAGGACTGAGTGATATGGCAGATAGTTAAAGATCAGAGGGTTATCAATTGAGGCAAGTATTCCTAAACTTTCTTCTAAAATACTGCAAATATTTCTTCATTCTTATTCTAAGTTCAGAATCGTTAAATGTTTTTATATTTCGCTGCAATTACTCTTATTTATGCAAGTACCTCTTTGATCTTGTTCCTTGATTATCGATTGATCTCTTAAGTAAATACCTATTTTTCCGGGTTATTTCTGAACCCTGAATCAGGATGTTTTGAAATCAAAATGATTTGACATCAAAATACTCTACGGACTGGATGGTTACGATGAGGGCTGGGAATGAGCTGGACCCTAAGGGCCAGTTATGGCTTGACCCTTGATTATTTGGCCATAGTGCCTGGGTACCCTATATGTTGGTGGGTCTATACAGTTGGGTATAGATCTGCGCTATATCCTGACTGATTAGCAGGTTTTAGTGCATATGTTGGTTTCTAGTGTCCAGTATAATTTATTGTTGATCGCCATTAACGGCATTCCTTCTTGGAAAGTTTATGATTGCCAAAAACAAACAAAGATTTGATTCAAGAAATGAATCAGTGAAACGTTCACTGTTCTTTTACAGAAAAAATGTGATTTATGTTTAAAGGCCAATAAGGGCCGATGTTTTATTCGCTCAACTGTTTTAAATAAATATAGTATTTTGAAATCATTTAAAGATTGTTTTCAGAAGTTTCTTTGATCTTATACCTGGAAACCAATTATGATACTTGCTGGGCATTTTTGGCTCACTCTTGCTTTGTGAATTCTTATTTCTTTCAGTATCAAATAAGGACAATAGTGAATAACTTTTAATAGACAGCAAAAGTGGAGAGATTCCAGCTGAAGAAATTTGGAGGTGTCAGAATGAATAATACGAGGAAGTTAGTAAAGAGGTAATGAAATTGTATTTAGTTATTGTAATTTTAGAAGTTTAGATTCTTGTTTCATACCATAACCTATAAGCGATCTGGAATAATGAGGGGTTATTAGTATACTTGTTTTAATATACAGGTTTATATTATTTAAAGTTGTTTAGTGACACCCAATCCTAACTCCGGATTTGGGGATGTTACACTTGCATTCTTAATTTTGTGTACAAGAACAGACATGTCTATAATATGATTAAAGTTTACATACAAATATATAAATTGTACTGCAATATGATTAAGTTATTTGTTAACATGAATTGTATTGCAATATTGATTATTTAGAATGTCATCAACAAACCTGATAGCCGCTGTAATCACAATAAAAAGGTCACACGAATATCCAGCTCTACTATTATTTTTGAAAAAAACTAGAAAACTGGTTTGGAGTGTTGCCGGGAAAATTTGGAGGTGGATTATTCAACCTAAATCCTAACACTCTAAATGTCGGTGGCAATGGCAAGTATACATCTTAAACAGGGTAATGGCAGTGGCTCTCTGATCGTTGCACTTTGAAATTGGCTAGGACTCTTTATACTTAAAATAATTTATAAATCTATATTAAAATTATCAATATTATTATTATTACTACTAGTTATATAGTTATATTAATATATATTATATAATTAAAAAAATTCAGTTCAGTTCCGTTTGTATTCGGTTTAAAAAAATTTAAAACCAAACTGTAACCATATTATTAGTTCGGTTTTTATTCAGTTTGGTTATTAGTTGGTGCGATTTTAGTAGTTCATTTTTGTTCGGTTTTTTACGGTTTCGGTTTTTGGTTCGGTTTTGCTCATCCCTAACTACTAGTGTGATCGAGAAATTTTGTAGCGCGGGTGTCTTTTTACTATTTAGTCTGTGCTGGGCTAATCCATATTCATTGGATTTGACCATTTTTACATAGGCTGAATTTAATTATAGGCCGAATGTAATATAGGATAGCAGATTTTGACTTAGGCCGGAGCCAACCCTATCCTAACCCACGGTCCGCTCCCGACTAAATGGTTAGAGATGCTTTAATATTATTTCCTCTTTATTATCGTAACATCAAAAGCTGCCAATAGCATAAATATTTTTTTTGTTACGTTTCCCTCTTAATAAGCACTATTTGCTTCTTTTATTGTAAATTTGATCGACTAAATATAAATACAATTAAATTTGACCGCGATGACTGTAATTGCCGCCAACTTTGTTTATATTTATTTATATTTAATTTTGACCGACAACATTCCATCTGGAAATTTCATGTCGGAATTATAATCTTTATATTTTGAAAAGATTGTAATAATTTTATATTCCTGGTTGGTAGTTGTATCTTGTTTCATAGCTTATCATGTATCGATCCTTGTAGCATTTTGGGGTTATTATATTGTTAATTATGCATAGTTTAATTATTATAAAGGTATCGTGGGTGCTCAATCTTAATTCCGGATTTGATGGCGTCACAAGTTAAATTTTAATAGCCGGTATTGCGGGTGGAGTGTTTGGCATTATTTTGCGTAATATGGAGTTTACAATATTGGTTTTCGGAATATGTAGTTAATTTAGAAAATATTTTGTTTAGCGAAAAATAATCTTACCAGGGCCCTACGGGTACTCCAAAGCCCACAAAAATCTTATATTTATTTTTACAAAATTACGAGTCTTTCAAATTTTGTATATTTTTTGATTATTCACAATTTTTGGAAAATTTTGGTGTATATTTTATATTTATTTTAAAATAAAATTTTAAAAATCATTCCCCATAAATTATTAATTATGGGCTAATTATTTTTGTTAGGAAATATAATTAAGGCCCTAATTAAAATTAGGGGTATTTTTATGCCTTTATAAATAATTTTCAGAATTAATAAAATTATAAAATAATTAGATAATTATCAATAAAAATCAGAAAATTATCTAGAAATTAGGGTTCATAATGTTCATCCGAATCAAAACTGATTTAATCGTGTTAGGAGTGTTAGAATCGGGAGTTCAAGTACTCAAATTGAAGTTTGAATCCTGTTCTACCGAAATCTTCTATCAATTTTGACAATTGATACAAGTCGGACGAAGCAATATTAGTCAGGGTTAACTAGCAATAATAGAGTTTGTTCTTATCATATATCACGCAAGTATTTCTCCCTTATTCTAAATTCAAAATAGTTAAATGTTTTATATTTCATTGCAATGAATCTTGATTATGCAAGTATTCTTTACTCTTGCTCTTCCGTTATTATTAATTGATCTCTTGAGCAAATACCTATTGCTCTGGGTTATTTACGAACCCTAAATTATGATGTTTTAACCAAAATGGTTTTTCATCAAATACTCTACGGACTGGATGATAACGAAAAGGGCCAGAGATGAACTGGACCCTATGATTTATTAGGCCAAAGTGTGCCTGGGTACCCGATATGATGGTGGATCTATGTAGATGGGCATGGATCCGTAGATCTGTACTATATTCCGACTGATCACCGGAGTAAAGTACATATATTGGTTTTAATGTCCAGTCTAACTTATTGTTGATCGTCATTAATGACATTCTTTCTTTGAGAGTTTCATGATTACAAAATTGAACAAATAATTGATACTAGAAATGAATTAGTGAATTGTTTGTTGTTCTTTTTCAGACAAATATGATATATGATTGAAGGCTAATAATGGTCGATGTTTTATTCGCTCAATTATTTAAATAAACAACGATATTTATAAAATCATTCAAAAATTATTTCCAGGGGTTTCTTTTGATAATGATAACTGGAAACCAAATTATGATACTTGCTGAGCATTTTTGGCTCACTCTTTCTTTGTTATTTTTCTTATTCTTTCAGTATCACCTGAGGATAACTAAAGATAGCTCGCAATAGACAACAAAATGGGGAGATCCCAGCTTCAAGAAGTTAGATATCTCATACTAGATAATATGAGGAAGTTGGTAAGGAGGTAATGAAATTTGAGTTAGTAATTATATAAAATTTAGATGTTTTAGATTTTTGTTTCATACCATAACCTGTTATCGATCCAGAGATGAGAGGTCATTTGTATATTCATATTAATATACATGTTTATGCTATTCAAAGATATTTGGTGACATCCAATTCTGACCCCGAATTTGGGGGCTGTCACACCTGTCGTCAGGACTCTATCTCTAAGAAACTGTGTTCATGAACCATTATATGTACATGTAACAAATATGTTAGTTTTGGAGTTCTCATGTCCTTCTGGATATTTCCAACTAGGGGTGAACAAAAAACCGACCAAATTGCAAAACCGACCCAACCCGTCCTTTATTTCGGCCGACGGAACTGAACTATCCAAAATCCGAAGTTTAATTGGTTTAATTTTTTGTCAACCCGAATATAATGGGTTGGGACAAAGTTTAAAAAATTTAAACCCTTACTAACCCAACCCAACCTGATGTTATAATTATAGTAAACTATTTGAAATTTTAATTTATGTATTTATTATATTAATCAATATGTTCAAAATAATATTATTATTTTACGGATAGCACACTATAATTATTGACTTTAAACTAGAAGAGTATACAGTACGTATAATATCCAATAATATTTATCTTCCATTAAATTATGGGGTACTACTAGTTTACTTCAACTTTTGCTTAAATTTATTTAAAATTTTATCTCATAAGAAATATTTTAATAATTTTATTCGAGTTTTAATCCAAACCAACCCAACTCAACCCGACCCAATGTATAAAGGGTAGGGTTAGGTTGAAAATATTTTTTTTGGTTAACGAGTTCATTTTTTAAAAACCGAACTAATTGGGTTGGTTCGATTTATTACCCCTAACCCGACCAACCCGACCCGCGTTCACCCCTATTTCTAACAATGTCGGTGAGCCGGAAAAATTTATTATGTAGGAAGGGACATCTTCTCTGAATAACCTGATTCTCTACATGTTCATATGAAATCTCTAAACCCCTGAAACTTTTTTAATTAACCTCTACTCAGTACATTTACTGAGGATCCATCTTCATTTTTCATGATGGGCCTTTTATCTAACCCATTCACAATTTATAGATTTGACAGTATAGCATAATGGACCCAAATCAAGCCCATGGAGATTTTTGGTATAACACATGCAATAGTATTTTTTATATAAAATCTTCATGGACAAATCAAGTGATCTAAAAATAAATAGCCAAAATTAACAATTATTTGATATAACTTATGTAGAGAAAAATGTTTCTTAAGTTAAATATAGGAAATTTATCTAAAGTTATTATAATTTTGTATGTAAAATATAAAGACTGGGATTTTCGCGAAATAGTTGTAAGAATAATATATAATTTATTTAAATTATGTGAATATTTGGAAAAAAATTGTGTTATGTATATTTATACTATTCCAGTTTGAAGAGTCAGTATAAGATTTAAGTTGTGATATGAAAGTGTTATCGAGTCTGTTTGTTGTGAGGCCTTCAGATGGGACGTGATCTGTTATGTGAAAAGTGAATTGAATGAAAAGTTTTGAAATGAGTGAAATATATAAAGATATGAAAGATAATGAGTCCTCTGTGTATCTATGATATTTGGATTCAATTATGAAAACGTTATATCGCTATATGAATTATCGGATATTTGGTATAGGCGTAAACAACTATAAAATAGAGTTTATATGTAAAAGTGTATAAGTACGAGATGTGGTTGATGTTATTATGTGAATACATGTTATTTGATATTTATGTGTGTGAATCTGTGATTCTGGAGTTTTTAAATATTTTTAAAGGATTTATTTGGTAAAAATAAGGGTTATTTGATCCTTATATATTTTTATAAAACTATCAGAGTATGTTCAAATTATGGTATTTGTTTTATTATCTCTGGAATGGTCCTAGAGACTTTTTAAAGATGAGAGTTAGATTTATTTTAATGTCCTGGTATTTTAAAATGGTTTTTCAAAGGTTATTTCCCTTATTAGTGAATTACTCAAAAAAAATATTTTAAAAATATAGGGGATGAGCTAATTTCATATACTTTGTATTAAAAAAATTATGGCATTTTTATATTTTACAAAGCTGTTTTAATATTATTAAATTATGTTTATAGAATTTTGTAAAAAAGAATGATAAAAAGGAAAAGGAAAATCAGATTTTATTTGTGAAATTACCCAACTTCCCCTCTACTCCACCTTATATCTTCCTCCCTCCTTCTTCCTCCCCACCCCCGTGTTCTTCCTCTCTTGAACTCTCTGTTCTCTCTAGGTACTCTTTCCCTCTCACTGTACTCTCTCGTTTTTTAACCTTTTTCCGATCCGAGACCATGGTTGAGTCTCGTTTCACCTCTAGTTTCTTGATCCAAGCTTGCACCACCGAGAATCTCCACCGCCGGAGATGAACTCCGGTGAGTCGGTGGTGAGCTGTGATGTCATTACTGCGCTCTAATGATCTAAATAAATTAATTTATGTGATTGCATGTTTGTTTAAAAGAAATTCAGAATTTTATGATTTCGAATCTTCGTTTTTAGTTCGAATTATGTGATTATTAATGATGTACGAGTTGAATTATATGTTAAATTGAATGTGCATGTATGGAAGTGATTTTGATTATCAAGTTTAATTATAAGGGTTATATTCGGTTTTAAACAATAAGAATGGAGTTCTTGAATTTGAATCTCGTATTATAGTTTTGATTCGTTATGTTGAGTTGTTATATGGTATTCGTATAAAGTTGAGTTGTATGTTATGTTTTCAAAATATGTCTAGTTAAAATTTTAAGTATTATTGAATAATTAATTGATTGATTGAATATGTTATGGATAGAAGTGTTAAAGGATGTATAGTGGGAATTGATTGTGACTGGTTGATTGATTTGGGAGAAAAGGGTTAGCATATTTACGAATACGTCATGCTCGATTTATGAAATATATTATAGATATGTATAAGGAAATACAGACGATATGTTTTAACGAGAATTAGGTATAAATATATCATGTCTGATTATGTGAATACGTGATTATTTGTGATGTGTAAAGTTGGATGTATGATCAAAGGTATAAATAATATATAAGGGTGATTATCTGTTATGTGTTCTTGATAAGTGGCATTTTATACCACTTAAAACGTCTTATAATAGCTTAAATTGGTGTCTTGAAATCAAGTATTTTGTGTATTTGATGCGTTTTTCTAGTGTTTGTGCATTTCAGGGTATTAGTTGCATTTCGGGAGAGAATTCATCAATAATAAGTCTTGGCATGTGTATAGCATTGTAAGTGGGAAGATAGGAGCAGATTACAGCGAAGAAACGGAGCAAACAGATCATTTTTCCAGAAAGGGTCTAAGCGCCTGCTCAGCTCTGCTGAGCGGCCGCACATGAAGCCGAGCGCCCGCTCAGCTATGCTGAGCGCCTGCTCAGCTATGCTGAGCGCCCGCTCAGCTATGCTGAGCGGCCGCGCAGGGTCTTAAATTCAGAATAATTATTTTAGACTCCTATTTCTGTTTGGCTTCCGACTTCTGAGCTATCTGGGTTTTATGGGACTCCTATATAAGTAGATTTCAGAGACGTTTCACGAAGGTTGGATCGTAGTATTAATCGAAGAGCGAAGGAGATAAGGAAGAAGACCGTTTTAACACACCGCAACGAAGAGGAAACATATTTTCTTGTGAATCTTTATTTCGTTGTAACGTTGGATGCTAGTTTTCTTACTTTGAACCTATTTACTCTTGTGACGTACTCTGGTTTAATATAAGTAGTTTTAGTTATTATTCTCTTGTGTTTATTTATCATGTTTTCATATGAACCCATGATGGCGATGAGTGCTATTATGGGCTAATCGTGATCATGAGATCGTAACGGATTTACTATGGAATTCTTTAGTTAATTGTTTAATACCTTAGTGTGTGATGATTGTATGATATCTAGTATTGGTTGTGCATATTCGTCTTATGTGCGTCACGAACATATAAGATAGGGTGTCAATCTCTTGTGAAGCGATGGTGGATCTTGAGATTTAGAACTTGTCATGCTAGCATAGGTTCATGTACGATGTTGCATGATTAGTGGGTAACTCTAACCGTTTTATTCGCCCTGTGTAATCAAAAGGGAATAACTTGTTCTTAAATCGTTATGTTGTCAATTTCTGTAGACATATAGGGACTCAACATAATTGATGCATATTCAACATCTATCTTAATTGTGGATGTTTGGTAGAATGGTATTAGTACAATGAAAGTTGGCTTCTATCAGTTTCGTGTTATTCGATTAATATCATCATTGTTGCATGTTAAGGATAATAACAATGGCTATTGAAGGAAGTAATAATGAAGTTGTGATCTCATGAGTGTTTAATATTGTTAATTTTAAGTGATAATTAAGTGCTTAATTCTAGTAGTTAATTGTAGTTATTAATTAGTTAATCAAATTTAAGTGTTATTGTCTTAACATTGAGAAGTAATCATACATTGGTGATTGAGTTTAATTGAACATAATTAGTCTGAGTCTCTTTGGGAACGAACTAGAAAGTATTCTATATTACTTGCGAACGCGTATACTTGTGTGTATTATTAGCACGTGATTTCGCCCTAAAAAGTTTTTGGCGCCGCTGCCGGGGACTCGGCGTATTTGTTTAGTTTATGTACTTACCATCATTGGTCATTATGACTCAGTGATTAAGACGTGTTACTTATTGTTTCCGGTTGTATTTCAGGTACTTTAGCGAGCGTTTATGCAAACTCGTTCTCGTACTCGCAAGAGGACTTTAGATACAGCTGAGGAGACAAAAAAAGTTCTTGATATTCCGGAGAAGATAGATTTTGAAGATTCGGATTCAGGAAGTGAGCAGAAAGAGCCAGTAATCATGGGTGATCGTATTGTTCCGGCAGATTCAGCTCTTATGGACTTTTCTTGGCCTAAAATTGATGACATTCAGTCAAGCATTCTTCATCCGGCTATTCAGGCTAACACCTTTGAAATCAAGTCGGGCACTATTCAGATGGTGCAGAATTCTGTTTCTTTTGGAGGTGCTGCGACTGAAGACCCCAATATGCACATAAGGAATTTTGTCGAGATCTGCAGTACTTTCAAATATAATGGTGTGACTGATGAGGCTATCAAGCTGAGGTTTTTCCCATTCTCTCTGAGGGATAAAGCTAAGGACTGGTTACATTCTGAACCAGCTGGGTCCATCACTACTTGGCAAGATCTTGCGCAAAAGTTTCTGGTGAAGTTTTATCCAATGGCAAAGACTGCTGCTATAAGGAGTGCTCTTACTCAGTTTGCGCAGCAACCTACAGAATCTATGTGCGAAGCTTGGGAGCGCTACAAGGAGATGTTGAGAAAGTGTCCACATCATGGAATGCCCGATTGGATGGTGATCACTGGTTTCTATAATAGTTTGGGGGCCCAATCTCGGCCCATGCTCGATGCAGCAGCTGGAGGCGCCTTTTGGGCCAAAAGCTATACTGAAGCTTATAATCTTATTGAGACTATGGCTGCAAATGAGCATCAAAACCCAACTCAAAGGATGATGTCTGGGAAGGTAGCAGGTATTCTGGAAGTCGATGCAGCCACCGCTATTGCAGCGCAGCTCCAAGCGCTGTCTATGAAGGTCGATTCTCTAGCCACCTATGGAGTCAATCAGATAGCTATGGTCTGTGAGCTTTGTGCAGGTTCTCATGCTACGGATCAGTGTTCTCTTGTTAAAGAATCTATTCAGTATGTGAACAATTATCAGCGACAACAGCAGCCTGTGCCAGCTACTTATCATCCTAACAACAGAAATCATCCAAATTTCAGCTGGGGTAATAATTAGAATGCTATTCAGCAACCATATCAGCAAGGCATAAGTAAATAGTTCGATCCACCTGGATTCCAGCAACCGCAGCAGTATGCTCAAAGGCAATCATATCCTCAACAGGGAGGTGCGGCTACACCCACTAGTGCTGATTTTGAGGAACTTAAGTTGTTGTGCAAGAGTCAGGCGGTGTCGATCAAGACCTTGGAAAATCAAATTGGTCAAATAGCCAATGCAGTGCTCAATCGTCAACCTGGCACACTTCCCAGTGACACTGAAGTGCCAGGCAGGAAGGAAGCTAAAGAGAAAGTCAAGGCTATTACCTTAAGGTCTGGAAAAGTTGTTGATGCTGAAAAAGCAAAAGAAGGAGAAGCTGAAGTTGGAGATGAAGAACCTAAACAAAAGGAGAAAGCGGCGGAACCAAGGAAGACTACTGTTGAACACACTCTGCTTGAGGGTAATACAGGGGAGAAACAGCTTTATCCTCCACCACCTTTCGCTAAGAGATTGCAACAACAAAAGCTGGATAAGCAGTTCGGTAAGTTTCTGGAGGTGTTCAAGAAACTTCACATCAATATACCTTTCGCTGAGGCTCTGGAGCAAATGCCTAGTTATGCGAGGTTTATGAAGAGTATTCTTTCAAGGAAGGTGAAACTGGATGACCTTGAGACCGTTGCTCTAATGGAAGAATGCAGTGATGTGCTGCAACAAAAGTTACCTCCAAAGCTTAAAGATCCAGGTAGCTTCACCATTCCTTGCACCATTGGCAAGTTGTCTTTTGACAAGTGCCTTTGCGATTTGGGAGCAAGCATCAATCTAATGTCGTTGTCGATCTTTAAAAAGTTGGATTTGCCTGATCCAAAGCCCACCTACATGTCTCTACAATTAGCTGATCGTTCTATTACTTACCCAAGAGGCATAGTGGAGGATGTGCTAGTCAAGGTGGATAAGCTCTTCTTTCCTGCAGACTTTATTATTCTGGATTTCGAGGAAGATAAGAAGATTCCCATAATCTTGGGAAGACCTTTCTTGGCGACAGGCCGTACCTTGATAGATGTGCAGAAAGGTGAACTTACTATGCGGGTGCAGGATCGGGATGTGACATTCAATATATTCAAAGCAATGAAATTCCCTACAGAAGATAAGGAGTACTTAAAAGTGGATTTGAATGATTCTGCGGTTACTTTAGAACTCGATCATATGCTAATGTCTGATGCATTAGAGAAGGCCTTAGTGGGGGATTTTGACAGTGATGATGAGGATGGAAATGAGCAACTACAATATCTTAATGCTTCTCCCTGGAGGCAAAAGCTAGACATGCCGTTTGAATCTCTTGGTACTTCTGACCTCAAAAATGTTGAAGGAAAGCTCAAACCATTAATTGAGGAAGTACCCACCTTGGAGCTTAAGCCATTGCCTGAACACTTGAGGTATGCTTTTTTAGGTGATGCATCTATTTTACCTGTTATTATTGCATCTGACCTTTCAGGTAGTGAGGAGGACAAGCTCTTAAGGATCTTGAGAGAATTCAAATCGGCAATTGGATGGACCATAGTAGACATCAAAGGGATCAGCCCTTCATATTGCATGCATAAGATTCTGCTAGAGGAGGGTAGTAAGCCGACTGTTGAGCAACAGCGCAGACTTAATCCTATCATGAAAGAGGTGGTGAAGAAAGAAATTCTGAAGTGGCTGGATGCAGAAATCATTTATCCTATTTCTGACGGTTCTTGGGTGAGCCCCATGCAATGTGTTCCTAAGAAAGGAGGTATCACTGTGGTAGCAAATGAAAAGAACGAGCTCATCCCCACTCGAATAGTCACAGGATGGAGAGTATGCATGGATTACAGAAAGTTGAACAAGTCCACAAGGAAGGATCACTTCCCGCTTCCGTTTATTGATCAGATGCTTGACAGGTTCGCTGGTCATGAGTATTATTATCTTCTGGATGGCTACTCAGGGTATAATCAGATTTGTATTGCACCAGAGGATCAAGAAAAGACTACCTTCACTTGTCCATTTGGCACGTTTGCTTTTCATAGAGTTTCGTTTGGGTTATGTGGCGCACCGGCCACTTTTCAGAGATGTATGATGGCTATATTCTCTGACATGATTGGAAATAATGTCGAGGTGATTATGGACGACTTCTCCGTCTTTGGACATTCATATGATAAATGTTTGAATAATCTTCGTGCAGTACTCAAAAGGTGTGTGGAAACTAATTTGGTGCTCAATTGGGAAAAATGTCATTTTATGGTGCGTGAAGGCATTATTCTTGGGCATAAGGTCTCTAGTAAGGGTCTTGAGGTGGACAAGGCCAAGGTGGGAGTCATTGAAAATCTTCCACCACCTATTTCTGTGAAAGGAATCCGTAGTTTTCTTGGTCATGCGGGTTTTTATCGGCGTTTCAACAAGGACTTTTCGAAGATATCTAAGCCGTTGTGCAACTTGCTTGAGAAGGATGTGCCTTTCAAATTTGATAATGAATGTTTGACGGCATTCGAGACTCTTAAGAAGAGTTTGATCACTGCACCAGTTATTACAGCACCTGATTGGATAAAGCCTTTTGAGATGATGTGTGATGCAAGTGATTATGCGGTGGGCGCAGTTCTTGGGCAGCTCAAGAATAATCTCTTTCATCAGGAGATGTATCCCATTCTGTGAGACAGAGTGAATATTACGAGACTGCCACTCTACAGTTTATGGTGGACACTATGGTGGTGAGAAGACTGCAGCTCGTATTCTGCAAGCAGGTTTTTTCTGGCCTACTCTGTTTAAGGATGCTCATCAGTTTATTTTAAGGTGTGATCATTTCCAAAGAGTGGGAAATCTTACGAGAAAGGATGAGATGCCGTTAAATGTTATGATTGAAGTCGAGGTCTTTGATGTTTGGGGAATCGATTTCATGGGGCCTTTTGTCTCGTCCTGCAACAATTAGTACATCTTGCTGGCAGTCGATTATGTCTCAAAATGGGTTGAAGTCAAAGCTCTACCGTCAAATGATGCAAAGGCAGTATTGAATTTTCTTCATAACCAGATTTTCACAAGGTTTGAAATGCCACGAGTAATCATAAGTGATGAAGGGTCACATTTCTGCAACCGTAAGTTCACTTCTATGATGCAGCGCTACAATGTGAATTACCGAGTTGCTACTGCCTATCATCCGCAAACAAATGGTCAAGCGGAAGTGTCTAACAGAGAGATCAAGCGCATTTTAGAGAAGGTTGTTTGTCCGTCAAGGAAGGATTGGTCTTTAAAGCTCGATGAAGCTGTTTGGGCTTACAGAACAGCATACAAAACTCTACTTGGGATGTCCCCGTTTCAACTTCTGTATGGTAAGGGATGTCATTTACCTGCGGAGCTTGAGCATAAGGCCTATTGGGCATTGAAGAAGTTAAACCTGGATCTAGATGCAGCTGGAAAGAAGTGAATGCTTCAGCTTAATGAACTTGATGAATTTCGACTCCAAGCATACGAGAACAACAAAATGTACAAGGAAAAAGTGAAAAGGTGGCACGATAGGAAGCTACATCCTAAGTTATTCGTTCCGGGGCAACAAGTTCTCTTATTCAACTCTCGTCTCCGACTTTTTCCTGGGAAGTTGAAATCAAGGTGGTCTGGACCTTTTATTGTCAAAACTGTGTTTCCACATGGATCGGTGGAGATTTTTGAGAATGATCCGGACCAAGCATTCATGGTTAATGGTCAGCATTTGAAGCACTACTATGGGGACACGGCAAACCGGGAAGTGGTTAGTGCCGTTTTATTGTCAACTTGAGGAAGGTACGCAACGTCAAGCTAATGACGAAAAAGAAGCACTTCGTGGGAGGCAACCCATGAATTGTTGTTACAGGAACCCTTAGAAGTTAATAACCTATCCAAAACCACAAAAAAATCAGAAAAATGGAGCCTGGGAAAAAAATCCAGAAGCCCCCTGGGCGACCGCTCAGCTTTGCTGAGCGACCGCTCAGGGGCCGACTGGAAGAATTTTTTTTATGTTCAATAAAAATCCAAAAAGAAACAGAAAAATAAAAACACAAAACATAGCCCATAACCCATGACCTATTTCCCCATTATCCCATGTTTTTAACCCTTAAACCCACTCCTAATCAAATTCTACCTTAATCCCTACTCTATATATACATACACCTATCCCATATATCTCCCATACACTTTCAACACTTCAACTCTCTCCCAAACACAAAAACACAAATCTCAAGCACTTTTACTCAGTTTCGATGGCACCCAAGAGAGAAAGGACTATCGATAGTAGAAGCACAGTCCCTACTGCTGATTCCTCGAGGGGTACTGCTGTGAGACCTCGTTTGAATGATAGGGCTGCTGAGGAGGAATATACTAGGCTTCTGGGTAAGCCGATTCTGAAGGAGAGGGGGTTCTTACCATCGGGGAGGGATGGTGAGTTATTGCCTACGATTGCGGAGAAGGGGTGGATTGTTTTTTGTGAGTCTCCTGAAGCAATGCCGATGAGCGTGGTTCGCGAGTTTTATGCGAACGCGAAGACCGAGAAGAATGGGTATTCTGTGGTCCGGGGGATGACGGTTGATTATCACCCTGCGGCGATTCGCCGTGTGATTGGGCAGCGACAGAGGAAGCCCACGGAGGAGAACTGGAACGAGAAGACTGCTGAGGATTTTGACTTGGATTTAATTTGTGCCACTCTCTGTAGGTCGGGCACAGTTTGGACCTTCAAGACTGGAACTAATGTGTATCGTCACTTTCCGGCGATCGCCATGAACAGGTATGCCCGTGCATGGAATGCTTTTATTTGTGCTAATATTTTGCCTACTTCGCATGCACATGAGGTCACAGTTGAGAGAGCACAGTTATTGTGGGGAATTTTGAATGAAGAGTACTATGTGGACCTTGGTGAGTTCATCTACCAAGGAATTCTGAAGTTTTTGAGGGGAGCTAAGCACATGAACATCCCTTATGCATCTACGGTTACCAAGCTTTGCCGAGCGGTGGGAGTTCAGTGGCCGTCTCATGAGCAGTTGCAGTTGTCGGCCGCTCCTATTGACTCCGGGACTCTGCATGCAATGCAGGAGTGGACCGGTGGTGAGCCCGAGGAGTATGGGTTGGGTTATCGTCTTCCAGGAGGGCGTCCAGTACGAGGTGCTACCATGGCGAGGTCAAGGCGTGATGAGGCTGGTTCTTCTAGAGCTCAGGAGGGTGCTGGGATGGCTGATGCCCAGTATAGGAGGCTGTCACGGAGGATGGACGCTATGTACGAGATGCAGAGCAGGTTTGCTCAGGAGCTCACCCTTGCACTAGGGACTGCTTTTCGAGGCCTTGGAGCTGACATCCAGTGGCCAGTTTTTGGTGAGGACTCTGCATATCCGCCTCCTGATACACCACCCTCTGAGGGTGATGATGATGATGATCTCTCCGATTAGGTATACCCTGTGTTCCTTTCTACTACCTTCACTGGGGACAGTGAAGATTTTAAGTTTGGGGGTGGTACTTAAGGAATATTTTGTGTGTGTGTCATATACTTGTATGTTCATGATAGTATAGTTCATATAATTGCATAATTTTTGCCATATAGTTTTTTTATTTTTAGCTTTATTTGTTTATCATGTCATGTAGCTCATGCATTTACCATGATCCTTTTTGCGCTGATTTACCAATTGATTTGTGATGTTGATGCGAGTGTAGTGATAGCGTTAAAGTGATGTTGAATCGTGTAGGTTGATATGCATGCTAGAAACACTTGTAATTTCACTAAGTCTTAGGGAATGCTTAAGAGGACTAGATGGTTGTTATGGTTTGATGGTTTTCGAGGCTAATCTATTTATTATGCTTAGAATTTTATAATCGGTTCTTAGTGATAAAAGGCATGAAAAAAAATGGAGTGAAAAATGGAATTCGTTGCTAATTGTGGCTAGGCGTCAAATGGCTAGTAGCCGGCTCGTATGTTTATGCTAGTAGTCTAGGGTTGAGCAAGATGGAGCGAAATGCACTTGCTCAGAAATTTTGAAAAAAAAAAGAAAAAAAAAAGAGAAAAAATAAATAAATAAAGAGTTAATGCATAATTGATCACGAGTGGGCTCTTTGGTATTCGAGTTATTAAGTTCTTAGGGGACTTTGTGCCTAGTGACCTAAGGCTTTTATAGTCCGGGATCCGCTAACCTAACGCTCGCTACATGGATGCAATTGTATAAGTCTTTTGTGGACCTCACTCATTGCACGGTCAAATAAGCATTGTTGTTATAAATAACAGCATGATTCCGTAATAAGCTCCAGGATTCTTGAAGTGTTATAAGTCACTTTGTGCCTAGAATTTTTATTCTTTGTATAATCATGTGATTGCCTTGAGGATAGTTGAGTCATGATAGTTGATCTAGTTCTGAAGCATATCTGTTAAGCATCTGCACACACCACGTTTCTGGTTGTATGTTAGTTTGCATGATTTGATTGATCTTTATTCACCTAATTGCATTTTTTGAAATGTCGTAAGTTGGTTGGTTTGGTCGTAGTAAGGGGGATCGCTACATTTCATATAGATTGCATTCATGCATGTTTTTATTTTGTTTTTGAGTCTGTGATGCTTGAGGACAATCATCGATTTAAGTTTGGGGGTGTGATAAGTGGCATTTTATACCACTTAGAACGTCTTATAATAGCTTAAATTGGTGTCTTGAAATCAAGTATTTTGTGTATTTAATGTGTTTTTCTAGTGTTTGTGCATTTCAGGGTATTAGTTGCATTTCAGGGTATTAGTTGCATTTCGGGAGAGAATTCATCAATAATAAGTCTTGGCATGTGTTTAACATTGCAAGTGGGAAGATAGGAGCAGATTGCTGCGAAGAAACGGAGCAAACAGATCATTTTTCCAGAAAGGGTCTGAGCGCCCGCTCAGCTCTGCTGAGCGGCCGTGCAGGAAGCTGAGCGCCCGCGCAGGGTCGTAAATTCAGAATAATTATTTTAGACTCCTATTTCTGTTTGGCTTCCGACTTCTGAGATATCTGGGTTTTATGGGACTCCTATATAAGTAGATTTCAGAGACGTTTCACGAAGGTTGGATCGTAGTATTAATCGAAGAGCGAAGGAGATAAAGAAGAAGACCGTTTTAGCACACCGCAACGAAGAGGAAGCATATTTTCTTGTGAATCTTTATTTCGTTATAACGTTGGATGCTAGTTTTCTTACTTTGAACCTATTTACTCTTGTGATGTACTCTGGTTTAATATAAGTAGTTTTAGTTATTATTCTCTTGTGTTTATTTATCATATTTTCATATGAACCCATGATGACGATGAGTGCTATTATGGGCTAATCGTGATCATGGGGTCGTAACGGATTTACTATGGAATTCTTTAGTTAATTGTTTAATACCTTAGTGTGTGATGATTGTATGATATCTAGTATTGGTTGTGCATATTCGTCTTATGTGCGTCGCGAACATATAAGATAGGGTGTTAATCTCTTGTGAAGCGACGGTGGATCTTGAGATTTAGAACTTGCCATGCTAGCATAGGTTCATGTACGATGTTGCATGATTAGTGGGTAACTCTAACCGTTATATTGGCCCTGTGTAATCAAAAGGGAATAACTTGTTCTTAAATCGTTATGTTGTCAATTTCTGTAGACATATAGGGACTCAACATAATTGATGTCTATTCAACTTCTATCTTAATTGTGGATGTTTGGTAGAATGGTATTAGTACAATGAAAGTTGGCTTCTATCAGTTTTGTGTTATTCGATTAATATCATCACTGTTGCATGCTAAGGATAATAACAATGGCTATTGAAGGAAGTAATAATGAAGTTGTGATCTCATGAGTGTTTTAATATTGTTAATTTTAAGTGATAATTAAGTGCTTAATTCTATTAGTTAATTATAGTTAGTAATTAGCTAATCAAATTTAAGTGTTATTGTCTTAACATTGAGAAGTAATCATACATTGGTGAGTAAGTTTAATTGAACATAATTAGTCTGAGTCTCTGTGGGAACGAACTAGAAAGTATTCTATATTACTTGCGAACGCGTATACTTGCGTGTATTATTAGCGCGTGATTTCACCCTAACAGTTCTGTGTGATATAGATTACAAATAGGAAAAGAAGGTAATACGGTTGGGGTAGAAAGTTAGACGTTCTGAGAATCGTTGAGAATTGATAAATTTTCTAATTAGGGTTTATTTGGTATTGTAGATTCGGAAAGCGAAGGCGTTCGATCTAGGAAAGAAAAAGGGGTTTTAGGTGGCAATAACTCAACCCCTTTAAAAAAGGAAAGCTTTGTGAGGCAATTAAATCTGTCCTTTTCTTGTGATTTGATCATAGAGATTGTTATAATATGAAGTGATAGAGAATATGATCTTGATAGTATTGTTGTTGAACCTTGTGTGGTTAAACCCTAATAATAGTTTGTTTCTTTTCGAGTACATTTACCCACTTTCATTATTGATATCTTGATTTCCTGTAATACCTCTTTATACCATACTTCCTGAGGATTCATTTCCCTAACTAATACCTTCGTTGACCTAGATCCTTTTTCTTGACAGACTTATACCTTGAAAGCTTATTGTTACCTTAAAACTACCTTGCTTAATAGCCCTGGAAATACCTATGATTAATCTTCATTATTTCCCAACTTACATTGATTTCTAGTACATTTGCTTTTTCTACCTTAATTCTTGAATTGAATCTAAGAATAATTTTTGACTTGATATAGTCCAAATGATTTCTAAGGTTGGTAATGTTTAAAAAAAACTATTTTGCAAATTTATGTTTTTCCAAAATAAAGGTTTTCTATGAATTTCTAAATATTGGATAGAGACATAAGAGGCTAGCGGGGCTAGTCCAGTCACGTAAGAGGCTAGCGGGACTTGTCCAGTGTTATAAGCTTAAATAATGCCATAGGTACCATTCTGACCGGATGGAGGTCAGTACGGGCTGATCACCCGTATTATATTTAAAAGATGGATAATCCAATCAAGGGTTCTATGTTGTTAAAAGTGAAAGTAAAATATTTTAATTGTGCTTTAAGCACTAATTATTGCATTTAATTTGAAATTGAATTTGCGTTGATTGAAATTTCACAAAGTTATCAGAACCTACTCGAGAAACCTGTTGCTTGATCTTAAAGCTGAATATATATTAAACTTGAATCTTGAATTCCTTAAACCCCATCTCAAACTCCTTTCCTAGATTTTTACTAAGTTACTGTCACTAAATCGTTTGATATTAAGAATACCATTTATGCTTTTGATATTTAGAACTATTTACTAGTTATTTGCTGAGCCTTCTAGCTCTCTTGTTTGCATTGATCTAACCTTGACAGTTAAGCAAGAAGACGGCCAGAATTAGGCGCACCGCTCGTAAGAGTGTTCCTAGCTGCCCTTTCCGTACCGTCAGATTTCAGGTGCTAGATCAGGTAGTTGCAGAGTCAGGAAGCATTGTTAGTCGGTGGAAATATAATAGTTAGTTTCAGTTACTTTTGGGTTATCTGAAGATTCCAAGTTGGGATCGTGTTTTGAATAATTTATAAAAGGGTTGTATAATAAATTATTTGCCGGTTGGTAGTTGTAATCTTGTCCCTGAGACAAGTTAGGATAAAAGGGTGTTAAGATCATAGGATAGTTGCGAGAGTGTTCGACTCACATGGAGTTGAGTTAGGACAATTGGTATAGTTTGAGAAATTGGGTAAATTAGGAAGTCGAGTTGGTCGTAGATTTGAATTAATCCTATTGTTATTTCTTGGTTGTATATTTTATGTTTTATCTCAAGACCCTGATAGTAGTTCAGATGGTAGTGATGTTAACTCGACCCTTCTTGTTAGCCCTCCTGGCTCTCCCATGGATACCCTTCCACCCCCATCTGAGGATCCCCAGTATATTGGTTAAGATTATGAGGAGGATCCGTCTGAGGACACTGTTATCCCTATGCATGTATCTTTTATGATGCATGTACTTGAGTCCCCATCTGTTAGGGCAGATTCTCCAACTCCTATTCTTGAGTCCCAAGTTCTTGATAGCGTGCCTGATGTGCCTGTGCATGCCCATGTTGGTGATGAGTTAGCCCGGGACCTTGATTTTGTGTTTGCTTGTATACCTGAGTTAAGAGTCCTGGTAGATAGGTTGGCTCATTAGTCTCGATTGCAGATGATGGTGCCAGAGCCAGAGTGGCGTGTTCGCATTGAGATGGTTGAGCAAGTTACTCGTAGACATTTGGATCAGGGCCCTTCTTCCAGTGATGCTGATGCCGAGGCCCGCAGAATTTATAAGGTTTTGAGATGGATGCTTTCAGTATTAAGGGAGGTTCTTGACCACCATTTGAGTTTTAGAAGGGACATCTAGTAGAGCCCGTAGTAGGTTATTGTTATATTTTAGCGCTAGTAGGTTTGGGATACTTGGTTAGAAGTCGGGTTCCCCTTGTGTTGTGTTGTGGCTTGATATTAGTTATAGTGTTTACAGTTTGAGTACTTAGATAGAAGTTAAGAGTAGATAGGGGATATTTTCCAGTTTTTCCTCTATTTAACCCTAATTTGTTGTTGTACTTTGATTTTAAAACGTGGTGTACCCTGAATCTTTGAACTATCGATCTACGTACCTTTGCGTATTCATTATGATTCTTTAAAATTTCATAACTGTCCATATATAGCATGCTTACCTTTTATTGTGGTTTGATACCATGGTGATATCATACCCAAATCTTTTGTCATGTGAGAACCCTAACCAATGAGCGAATTATGTAGCAATAAGATTGTATGTGTAAATGGTTAAAATTTGAAAGTTTTATAACCCATTATTATTAAAGAGTTTATTGTTGATATAAATGCCATGATATCATATTGCTAAATAATTGCTCATCAGGCTTGTGAAATGGCTACTCCACCAAATCACCCTGAAGAAGAAACTCAAAACCAGAACCAGAATTAAAACCAAGACACCCCTGTGATGAATCAACTTCTCCAACTTTTACAACAACCTCCAGCTCCAAGAATTGGAAAGTTCAAACATTTCCAATCAGTTCATCCCCTAGAGTTTGTAGTAATATCAGATCCAATTAAAGCTCAGTCCTGGTTGAGAGAAATAGAGAAAGCTTTTGAGTTAGCTGAGGTTAACGATGGGAAGAAGATTGTTGGATATATTTGAGATGGCATGTCTAATGTGTTTCATGTTTAGTTTTCTATCTTAACAAACAGAAAATATCAGTTTTTACTGGAATCAGTACTTACTGGAAGTCAGGACTTAATGCCATATCAGGACTTAAGGTCATATCAGAACTTAAGTGCGGGAGGACTTACAGTTAATGAAGGAAGCTGATTTACAGGAAAGAAGATCGAGACTAATACAAAAGAAGATATGCAAGGAAAGAGTTAGAGGACTAGAAGAATTATATAAGATATCCGATTGATATATTTTAGGAGACAGAATTATATTCCATATCAATTAGAAGTTATCTTCTAATTATGTACTATATAAACACAGACATAGGTTTACACTATATGTGTTATCATTATCGAGAAGATCATACATTGTAACCTAGCAGCTCTCGTGATATTTGTTCATCACTGAGAGAGAACAATTCCATTGTAACAGAGTTTATTATATCGAATACATCTGTTTTCTGTTACTTGTGTTCTAAATCGATTTGATTGTATTCTACACTGTATTCAACCCCCTTCTATAGTGTTGTGTGACCTAACAAGTGGTATCAGAGCCTATCTGTTAACACATATACAGTAAAAGATCCAAAACAATCATTTCTGAAGAAGCAGAAAATCCAACCAAGCCCGCCAAAATTGAAGAAACTCCAAAGACTCAAACCCACAGTCGATATGAGACTATTAGGGTTCCCATGCTGAGACCTTCTGAGTATCCCATATGGAAAGTGAAGATGGCTATGTTTCCAGAAGCTACAGATCCAGAATACCTTGACAGAATTAATGAAGGACCACATAAGCCAACCAAGCTCTCTGTTGTAGTTGCAGACCAGCTAGCAAAGACCATACCAAAGGAGAAAAGTGAGTATACAGCTGAAGATATCTCATCTATTGTCAAGGATGCAAAGGTAAGGCATTTGCTGCATAGTCCCTTTGATAATGTCATGTCAAACAGGGTAATTCACTGCAAGACTGCAAAGGAGATATGGGATGCCTTGGAGACAAGATGTCAGGGAACTGATGCAATCAAGAAGAATAGGAGGACTATACTCACTCAAGAATATGAGCACTTTGACTCAAAACCTGATGAGTCATTAACTGGTTTATATGACAGATTTGTCAAACTCTTGAATGATCAGTCACTGGTGGATAAGGAATATGATCTTGAAGATTCAAATCTTAAATTCCTTTTAGCTCTTCCTGAAAGTTGGGATTTGAAGTCAACTACTATTAAAGACAGCTATGCTCTTGATGATACTACTCTTGATGAAATTTATGGTATGCTCAAGACTCATGAACTTGAGATGGATCAAAGAAGCAAGAGACATGGGTGAAAGTCAAGGACAGTTGCTCTTAAGGATGAGGACGAATCCCCCAAAGTAGTTGTTTCAAAGAAAGACAAAGGAAAGGCTCTCATCATAAAGTCTGATTCAGAATCATCAAGTACTGATGATGATGATTCATAAACTAAAAGTCTACCTGAAGTAGATACTGATGAAGAGATGATGAAATTGTGTGCTCTTATGGTGAAGGGTATCACAAAGATAGTCTACAGGAAATTTAGAAGGGGAAAGAAGTTTTCCAGGAAAAGTGGAAGTTCTGATAAGAAGGGATTCAGAAAATCTGAAGGCAAAGTAGGAAAGTCTGACATAGGAGATTACTCAAATGTCAAATGCTACAACTGTGGTGAGAAAGGCCACATATCTCCTGACTGCAAGAAAGGAAAGAGTGACAAAGGCAAGGCTCTTGTCAAAAAGAAGAAAAGCTGGACAGACACTTCAGATTCTGAATATGAGGAGAACTATGCCTTGATGGCAAATGTTGATAGCAGTTCTCATGCTGCTGAGTTAAAGGTACCTCAAACAACCTATGCTTTTCATACTGATGATATTACTGAGTTGAGATCATATCTTAAAACCATGTTTATTAGTTACAGAGATCAAACTTTAACATGTGAAAGATTAACTTCTGAAAATCTTACTTTTAAAAAGAGGAATGATTATTTAGAAAAAGAGTTAGTCATGTTCCATCAAACTCACAAAGAAATAGATGATGCCTTTTAGGTTAGAGATAAAGTGCTAAAAATGAATAAATCTCTAAAAACTGAGTTAGAAAAGGAAAGAGAGATTATCGGGACTTGGACTAACTCTGGAAGAACAACTCAGAATTTGCTAAGTAGTGGAAACTGGAAAGAGGGCTTAGGTTATGGAGATGACAAAAGTGAAAAAGGAACTGAACAAATTGAGCCAATTGTTGTTAAACAAACTGTTAAGCCAAAGGTAAATCCTGTTAAGTTTGTAGCTAAAACTGTAAAGTCTGATTCTGAAAAGATGAAAGAATCTGTGACAGAAGTTAAGGAGAAGTCAACTTCTGACAAATTAGAACAGGATAAACCAGCTGAAGTCAACATAGGCTTAATGACAAAGAAGCAGCTTAAACATAAGCTGAAAGAGATTAGCAGTGTCAATAAGGTAAAAGCAGCTAGGAAAAATAGGAATGGAAAGGAAGGTGTGAATAAAAGTAATAATTATATGCCTGTTCCTAATGCTCCTAGAAAGAAATGTTATAACTGTGGAAACTCTAACCATCTTGCTTCTTTTTGCAGGAAGAATAAGAATATAAACTCTTTACCTCCTAAATCAGGAGTTAAGAGTCAGTCTGTTAGATTTAAGCCACAAAATCCTTGTTTTCATTGTGGTAGTATATGGCATTCCATTTATACTTGTAAGGAATATCATAGTTTGTACTATGATTATTATCAGATAAAACCTTCTTTGAAAAAAGTTACTTTAATTCATTCTAGTGTAAAGTATGATGCAAAATCTGATACTGTAAAATCTGATAAGAAAAATATTAGCATAAACTCTGATGTTAAATCCGCTGCAAATGCTAATAAACTTAAAAAGGCCAAAGGATCCAAGCAAGTCTGGGTCCTTAAAACCAACCATTAGTGGTCTTTGTGATTGTAGGGCAACAGGAAGAACATCCTAGGTCTGGACAGTGGATGTTCAGGATATATGACTGGAAATAAAGTGTTATTCCCAGTGGACTAACAATGAGATTTACAGAAGGGGGGTTGAATGTAAATCTCAAAACTTTTTCAAGTTTTGAGCAGTTTGTAAGACTAAGTGTTTGAGTGATCAAATGTGTGTGAATTGCTTGGAGCTGATGCAGACAGATATATATTCAAACACAAATGTAATGAACACAAAGAACTTAAAAACTTTTCTGGTGGATTTGTTGTTCCACCAGAGATGTGTTATTTCAGAAAATCTGTGATTCAAAACTAAATCACAGCTGCTTCCTAGTACAAACTAGATGATTTTCTCTCTTGATATTTCTAAACAGCTCAGAAAAATTCATATCTAATTACTAGCTTCTACTTGGTTTATATAACACCAAGTTTACAAGTGAAGACAAAGATAAAGTACAATAAGACAATAGTTCTCCACTTGTTTCTGTTCCATTTTTATCCAGTGTAATATGGAATTATCTGTTGACTTTTCCATTTTAAACCAAACTAAAAACGGCTGCTTTTTCTGTTGTTCCTGAAATAGGCTACCACATCTCTGTCAATCCATGTGCCTCTGTCAACTTTGTTAACTGTCACTATCAACTGCTATGAGACTGAGCATCCGTTGAAGCTTTCATCCGTTGATGGCTTTATCCGTTGATGCTCTAGCAGTGCATCCGTTGAAGCTTTCATCCGTTGATGGCTTTATCCGTTGATGCTCTAGCAGTTGAAGCTTTATCCGTTGAAGCACTTATCCGTTGATGGATATTATCCGTTGAAGCGTTAGAGACATCCGTTGAAGCTTAGTTTCTTATCCGTTGAAGGTCTTCAATATCCGTTGACACTTCTTCACTTATACAAAATTACAAGACATGAAATATTTACAATTAGCCCTCCTATTTGTACATCCATTAGTAGTCAACATGACTGATTATCTCCTAACAACATCAAAGAATTACAGCTTGAAATCAGAGAGTGAGATGTGCTACAATACCAAACTTATTGCTAAGGCTACTCCTTTAACGGATAGCCAAGTTGGTCTTATCCGTTGAGGCTACAAACACTAGATTTCTACTTAAGTGTTTTGCTGAACTTATCATCAAACTAATACACATATTCCTAACAATCTCCCCCTATTTATGTCTACTAGAACTGTAGGCATAAATTTGGGTTTAGCTTGATGATAACAAAACACTTAACAAATATATAAACTGTAACAAAGCAGAAATTCACAAGTGCTACAAAAGTGTATTTGCTGAGATGAAATTGAAGAAATATATTGTTTCCGAGGGTGCTCCTTTAGCCTGAGCAAGTTACTTTCTTTTCCTTTGATCCCTGGTTTTCTTTCCTAGCCTCCAGTCATTCTCCTCTATTTGAAGTTGAAGTTGTCTGAAGAATTCAGCTTCATCTTCTTCATTGATATCTAACTTAGATTGCATATCCTTGAGAGTTTCATTACTGGCAATCTTTAGCTGATCTTCAATTCTGAAAAATCTTCTGACTCCTTTGTTGTCTCTGAACTCCATCAACCAATGAGGTGATTTATGAATTGTAATACCTCTCTCTTGAATGAGTAAAGTTCTAGGCAAGGCATTGGGCTCCCTCCAAGTTTTCCTTATATTGGTAATCTTGTTGAGAATCTCAGTCCTGGCAGTTCTGGTAAAGCCAGAATCCTTATGTATGGCTGAGTAGACTCTAATCAAGGTAGAGTAGCCTTCATTCAGAATTCTGTGAAGAGGCCATGTTCTTTTCCCAGCTCCTTTGTATTTGAACACTAGTCTTTCTGGTAGCTGTCTGTAGGTAGCTATTCCCCTTACATCCTCCAGCTCATCCAGATAGAGTTCAATGTCTGAAAATTCTTTTATGTCACAGATGTGAACATAATCATCTTTAGAGGTTTGAGTTTTAGGCTTAGGCTTCTGTGTGAATTTGATTGAGGCTTTAGAGGGTGTTGATTTGATTCTTCTTTTCTGCTTCTTTGATGGTGGAGAAGAGGTTAGGAAGGTGGGCAATTTGATGATGTCCCAATCAATTGGTTCCTCATTGGGAATGATTGTTTCACCATAAATGTTCATGAAGGGGTCAGGTACAATGGGTTCAGGAATAGAGGGTAGTGGTTTGGATATTGATTGGGTTTCTTCAGTCTTATCTACCTTCTTTCTCTTTACATTGACCTTCTTTCTTTTCCCTTTCTGCTATTCTTCCTTACTTCTTTCCTCCATCTCAGTACCAACCATGTCCCCCATAGCTTCATCTTCACCTTTGTCTTCAATTTCTTTCTGTTCTTTAGCCTGACTTGACTTTAGCTATTTTTCAAGCTTTGCTTGTGCTCTTTTGTCAGCCTTTAGCTGTTTGGCTTCTTCCTTCAACCTTTTGGTTTCTTCCCTCTTGGCTATTGAGAATTTGGGATGTCCTTGCATCACACATATGCTCTTTCCCTCTCTGAAGATAATAGTCATGTTTCTCCTTACAGCCTCATCCATGGTCTCTTTGAGATATGCAATACTTCTTCCTAAAAGCTTGTCCTCTTCAGCTTTTGGAAGAGGAAAATCCACCTCTTTTAGAGGATTCTTTGTAGAGTCCTTATTGGATCTGTTGTTGGGCTTGAGAACCATAGGTTGCAGATCTTTGGAAGAAGTTTCTGCATCCTTATGCCTCCCTACTGGCTTGAGTTCCATAATAATTGATTCCACTTTTATGCTATGCTTCACAGATTGTGATTGAGAAGTTGTAGAACCAAATATTAGTTGCATCTTTTCATCAATCTTCTTCCTTTGCTCTTTGACTTGTAATTCAGCTGCTGCTATCTGGATTAGATCAATTCCATCTAGCTTTCCTTTGACTTGAATTGGTGGAGAAGTTGTGATGACAGGAACTAGCACTTGAGAAATCTGAACTGTTGTAGATGGCTCTCCTTCCCCTTTCCCTTTATTCTCCCCCTTTTTGTTATCATCAAGGGTAGGGGTCAAGCCTTGTGCTTGTGCCAGCTGCATGAGTAGATTTGTTTGAGTTTGTTGATTCTGAAGAATGGTGACCATAGAGTCTTCAATGATTTGAACCCTATCTTCCAATCTGGCCAGCCTCTTGTCAGCATCAGATGCCTTCCTCAGTCTCCCCAACAAATCTTGCATAGTACCATAGGGTATAACTGAATCCAATTTCTCAGCATTGTAGGATTTCAGATCAGCAATGTCCAGCTTGAGCTCATCCACACTTAGATTTTGCTGGTGATGCTGCAACTGCAAGAGATGCAGAGATTCCAGATGAGCTTGAAGAATTGCCTTGGTACCAGCATCCTGAGTCTCCTGAATGGCATGCTGAATTGTCATGACTTGTTTGACCAAAGTGACACCAAACTCTCCTGGTGTTGATGGTTTTGCCCATGCCCATGCAGGAAGATTAGGAACAGAACTTGGGTCTGCTACTCCCCCTAAGTTCATGCTCTCATTCAAAGAATTAGAGTCATCATCATTAGAATTTACTCCAAATTCTTTAGATGGCTCACCAGCTTGAGAAGGCAGCCTGTGGATAGCAGCTTTGTCTCTGAGAAGAGATTCTGAAGTGTGTACAATGTGTAGTGTCTGTTCTGCCTCCATATTGCCCTGTGCAGCCAATAATTGATAGGCTGAAACAGGGTGAGTAAAAGTGTCAGCATCCAAGGAAATGTTATCAATGACAGCTTTGTAGTGTTGCTGAAATTGTCTTTCCTTATCTGCATCATCCACTTTCATTAACTCACTAGCAATGGCTGGATCCACCCTTATAGATTCTGTACCTGCCTTTCTCTCAATTTCTCTCTTTTCTTGCATCAGGGGCTCCCCCTGGCTCACACACACCCTCACACCCTCACCTTCACCTTCTAAGGTGGCACTCCTCTCACTTACTTTTGCCATGCTGGAAGAAATAGCATGCATTTGGTGACTCTCAACCTCTCCTTTTGCCTGGGAGCACCCCAGCCTCTCACTCAAAAAATCACTCCCTTCCCTCAAGCCTAAAAGTGATTGTACAGTTGCCATGTCCTCAACAGTTGGAGTTGTTTCTGTTAAGTGTGTAGAGGCCATCAACGGATAGGGAGTATCCGTTGAAGTAGAAACTGATGGTATCAACGGATAACTGCTGTTAAGCTTATCCGTTGAAGAACAACCACTTGTCAACGGATGAGAGATATCCGTTGAAGAAGGAAATGATGTAGAGATAGAAAGTGATATAATTGTTGAATCTGTGTGGATTGATTTTAAGTGTGGTGACACAGATTCTGCAACTACATCTGAAAGAATTGGCTGATGATCCAACAAATCATCTAAAAGATGATGATCACCAGGTTTTGAGTGGGGCTCCTCCCTGAGTTTTAATGAGGGAGAATCAGGAATTGATGTGAATATCATATCCACATCCAGAGAGGGTGTTGGAGAGTTTGAGGAATGGTGTGTTTCTATATTGAGAGAATGGGGCTGTGATTCCACATTTGCTGGAATCACATCAAGCTGAGTTTGAGAAAGCACAGATACTGGTGGATGTATCTGTGCTGTGTGTGTCCCTTGTGTGGAAACTAGGGTTTTGGCCTTCTTCTTCCTTGAAAAGGCTTGAATTCGTGAATGTGTAGCTTCAGTGTCCCTCCCTCTTTTGTTCTGTATCCCTGGTTGGGGACTATTTTCAATAGTTACATCCTTTTGGGAGGATGCAACTAGGGATGTGCTGGACTCCTTTTGAACCACTACAGTCTTTTGAGAGACTGTGACTTGGCTGGTTTGGGTACCACTCACCTCTCCCACCTTATCCTGGGGGCTTTTTGATGTTCACCCCTCCCCTCACCGCTCACACCCTGTTCACTCCCTTCAGGGTTTATGGTAGTTGTTACAACTGTTGTCTTTTGAGAAACAACAGAGGTAGGTTTCTTTGACTTGACTTTGGAAATTTTAGATTTGGTGGCTTTGGTAGGAGCCTGTTTGGACAATGACACAGGTTCCATAGCCACACTAGAAGGCAAAGAAACATTGGGGTTGGAAATAGTAGGAGTTATAGAAACATTTACCTCACTTACCTGTGGTGCATTCATGATTGGCAAGTATACCAATGGAACCTGGCTGTTGAGGTTCATTCTCAAAAGGTCTGCAAGGACCCTTTTCTCTTGTGCCCAGCATTTGAGTTTATTATTCTCATTGGATATAACTAAACCTTCAGCAACATGGTTAGCCAATAACATAAAGAATCTAGCAAAGTAGATGTTATGTGGTCTATTAGCTTTGTTACCTAATCTGGAACCTAATCCTAGCATAACACAGTTGCTAAAATTAAAGTACCTATCAGAAACTAGCATATAGAGCATATTAACAAGAGATGAAGTGATAGCATCAAAATTGCTAATCTTCCCAGAGAAAACCTTAATAAAGGCATCTCCAAGAAAACTCCATTCTTTCCTAAGGCCTTTCCTTCTAATACTACCTAAACTAGCAGAATCAAAAGCATAGCCTATGGAATCTAGCATAGCAGAGACATCTTTATCAGTGTGTGGTGTCATGGCATTATTCTCAGGAAACTTAAAGCAAGATTGTAAATCATCACAATTAATGCAATAGTCCTTACCTTTGAGAGAGAAGGCAATAGTCATATCTGTGGAGTTGAACTCTGCAGTTGTCCAAATCTCCTCAATCACTTCACAGTAGATGGTTGGGGCTTCCAGCATTGCATAGCTCAGTTTGCAGTTCTTGATGAAGTCTATCATCTTGTGATAATCAGAATGGGCTTCATTCTTTTCAACCAAGACTATGAAATTATTCTTTTCATAAACAAATCCTGTTTGAGACATAATTTTGACTACTGGTGCCATTGTTGTGAGTAGAGGTTGCAGAGAAAAACTTGAGAATTGAGAGAGAAAGAGAATGATAATTGCAAGAAAGCGTAAAGTGAAAATAAGAATTCAATTGGGCTTTTATACTTTCTTGAATTAAAACACAAATAAAATAATTAAATGATACTTTTAAGTAAGTGATAGCCGTTCAGGAATAAATGAAACTGTAGAAATTCTGAAAACTACCGTAAATACAAATACATACAACACTATATATCTGTATCAACGGTTGAGTAAAAGAATCAACGGCTGTGACTCACTAACGTGACACATCAACGGATAAGGTAAATAGTTATCCGTTGATGAACAACACTATTTTATCCGTTGAAGGATAAAATTACCAGAAATGTATTTGTCTTTCAACGAATAATGAATATCCGTTGATAGAACAATTTTGGCTTTCAACGGATAGGGAATATCCGTTGATAGGATAAGTCTTTATTAAAGCCAACTTTGTTCTTGCAGCAAATTCATTTCAGGCTACAAGACAGATTACATAGATGACATAGATTATGAATAGTTAAGCATACCTAACTCACTTACTAATCTTGTGAATGTTGATTCATCAAGTGGCTTGGTAAATATGTATGCAATCTGCTTTTCACTTGGAACAAAATGAAGTTCCACTGTACCTTTCATCACATGTTCCCTAATGAAGTGATACTTGATATCAATGTGCTTGGTTCTTGAGTGCTGCACTGGATTTTCAGTAATGGCAATGGCACTTGTGTTGTCACAAAATATTGGAATTTTGTCAACAGTTATACCATAGTCAAATAACTGGTTCCTCATCCACAGTATTTGTGCACAGCAACTACCAGCTGCAATGTATTCAGCTTCAGCTGTTGATGTGGAAACAGAATTCTGCTTCTTGCTGAACCATGATACAAGCTTGTTTCCTAGAAATTGACAGGTGCCTGTTGTGCTTTTCCTGTCTATTTTGCAACCTGCATAATCTGCATCTGAGTAGCCAATTAGATCAAAACCAGACTCTCTAGGGTACCAAATTCCTAGATTTGGAGTCCCCTTGAGATATCTGAAAATTCTTTTAATAGCCACTAAGTGAGATTCTTTAGGGTCAGCTTGAAATCTAGCACAGAGACATGTAGAAAACATAATATCAGGTCTACTGGCAGTTAAATATAAAAGTGAGCCAACCATGCCTCTATAACTTGTAATATCCACAGACTTTTCAGCCTTGTTTAATTCAAGCTTGGTGGCAGTGGCCATGGGAGTTTTTGCAGGTGAACAATCCATTAAGTCAAACTTCTTTAAAAGATCATAAATATATTTAGTTTGACTAATGAAAATTCCACCACTAACTTGTTTAACTTGTAAACCAAGAAAGTAAGTTAGCTCTCCCATCATGCTCATTTCATATTTACTTTGCATTAATTTAGCAAACTTTTTACAAAGTTTATCATCTGTAGATCCAAATATAATATCATCTACATAAATTTGTACAAGTATCTTAGAGCCATTAACATTTCTAAAGAAGAGAGTTTTGTCAACAGTACCTCTTGTGAAGTGATTATCTAGAAGGAACTTTGATAAAGTCTCATACCAGGCTCTAGGTGCTTGCTTTAGTCCATAGAGTGCTTTCAGCAAATAATACACATGGTCTGGAAAATTTGGATCTTCAAAACCTGGAGGTTGGCTTACATAAACTTCTTCCTCCAATTCCCCATTTAGAAATGCACTCTTGACATCCATCTGATAGACTTTAAAATTGGCATTAGCTGCATAGGCTAGAAAGATTCTGATGGCTTCAAGTCTTGTAACTGGAGCAAATGTTTCATCAAAATCTATTCCCTCTTGTTGAGAATAGCCTTTGGCAACCAATCTGGCTTTATTCCTTATGACAATGCCATTTTCATCTATCTTGTTTCTGAATACCCATTTTGTGTCAATAGAACTCTTGTTCTTTGGCTTGGGTACCAGCTTCCACACTTTGTTCCTCTCAAATTGGTTTAGCTCCTCTTGCATTGCTAAAATCCAATCTGGATCCAAAAGAGCTTCTTCCACTCGCTTAGGTTCCTCCTGTGATAGAAAGCTACTATACAAACATTCATCTTGAGTAGCCCTTCTAGTTTGTACTTTAGATGTAGCATCACCAATGATCAGTTCAAAAGGGTGATTCTTGGTCCATTTCCTTTGAGGTGGTAGATTAGCCCTTGATGAGGTTGCCTCAGTATTGTCATGATGTGAGATAGAATGTTGATCTGTTGAAACTCCCCCTGAGTTACTGATCCTTTGAAAGGAATTGGGAGTTCTATCAACTGATGAGGTGAATTGATTATCCGTTGACAGACTGTGATCAACGGATGCTTCGTTATGAACTTCAACGGATGATGCACTTTGTCTTTCAACGGATGCTGCATTGCTTCTTTCAACGGAAGCTGAATTATGACTTTCAACGGATGCAGCATTCTGTGCATTATCCAAAGGCAGACTCTGGTTTCTTCTTGAGATGCCTTCTTCATCATTCTCATCTTCACTATCATCACAATATATCTCAATATTGTCAAATTTGAGTCCTTCATGATGTCCCTCATCTGTTAGTCCATCAATCTTTTTATCATCAAACACAACATGTACAGATTCCATGACAATGTTGGTTCTTAGGTTGTAGACCCTATATGATTTTCCAGCAGAATAACCAACAAATATTCCTTCATCAGCCTTTGCATCAAACTTTCCTTTGTGATCAGATTGATTCCTTAAGATGTAACATTTGCAACCAAAGACATGTAGAAAGTTTAAAGTTGGTTTTCTTCTCTTGAATAATTGATAGGGAGTCATGCATTTTGCTTGATTGATTAGAGAAATATTCTGAGTGTAATATGCACAGTTAACAGCCTCAGCCCAAAAATAAGTTGGGAGTTTTGACTCCTCAAGCATTGTCCTTACAGCTTCAATTAGTGATCTGTTCTTCCTTTCCACCACACCATTTTGTTGTGGAGTTCTTGGAGCTGAGAACTCATGCATGATCCCATTTACTCCACAGAACATCTTCATGGTTAAATTCTTGAACTCAGTTCCATTGTCACTCCTAATATTCCTTACTTTGAAATCAGGATGATTGTTGACTTGCTTGATATGATTGATGATGATTTCACTAGCTTCATCCTTTGATCCAAGAAAATAAACCCATGAAAACTTTGAGAAATCATCTACAATCACTAGGCAATATCTTTTCCTTGAAATTGACAATACATTGACTGGTCCAAAAAGATCCATGTGTAGAAGTTGCAGTGGTTCATCAATTGCAGATTCAAGCTTCTTACTGAATGATACTTTCTTTTGCTTTCCTTTCTGACAAGCATCACACAGTCCATCCCTTGTGAATTCCACTAGAGGCATTCCTCTAACTAAGTCCTTTTTTACTAGATCATTCATTGTCTTGAAATTCAAATGGGACAGCTTCTTGTGCCATAGCCAACTTTCAACTGGACTTGCTTTGCTGAGAAGACAAGTAATGGATTCTGCATCTGTAGAGTTGAAATCAGCTAAGTACACATTTCCTTTTCTAACTCCAGTTAGAACCACTTTATTGTCCTTTTTACTTGTGACAATACAGGCGTCAGAATTGAAGGAAACAGTATTCCCTCTGTCACATAGTTGACTGATGCTCAATAAATTGTGTTTGAGACCATCAACCAATGCAACTTCATCAATGATGACATTTTCTTTTGAAATCAAGCCATATCCCATAGTGAATCCTTTGCTGTCATCTCCAAAGGTTATGCTAGGGCCAGCTCTCTCCTTAAACTCTGTGAGTAGGGTGAAATCTCCTGTCATGTGTCTTGAACAACCACTGTCCAAGTACCATAGATTCCTTCTTTGTCCCTGCACACAAAAAAATCAATCAAGTTGATTTTGGTACCCAAGTTTCCTTGGGTCCAGCCTTGTTAGTCTTTTTCCTAGACTTCATTCCTCCTGCATCTTTTGACTTAGGTAACTTTGGGTCAACCTTGGTCTCAGATGTGGTTGGTTGAAGTGTAGGGTTAGTTACAGAATCATTTAACACATTTGATTGAATTTGATAAGGCATAGGTTGTGCAAACATGTTATTCCACATAGGCATATTGTATGGCATTTGAGGCATACTAAATGCAGTAAAGTAAGGATTGTTAATGTATGGCATGTTTGCAAAATATGCATGGGATTCTGGTGAGACATAACAGGCATAGCATGCAGAGGTGACATAGACATGTTTGGCATGGAGGGATTTGAAGGCATGGGAGCATTTTTAACAGATTTGCAATTATCAGATAGGTGATTAACACTTTTACAATGTATACAGCCTTTTCTAGGAGCATACCTATCAGGTGTGTAATTGTTATGTTTATTAATCCCTACCTTCCCATTTCTTTTAGATTTTCTTTTAGTTTCCTTCTTATCCTCAACCAACTTAAGCCTATCTTTCAACTGATCTAAAGTCATGTGTCCTATATTCACCTTACTGACATCTCTGGATGTGCTAGCTCCTTCTTTGACAAAGTTCTTGAGAGTTGAATCATTTTTTTTATTTTTAAAAGAACTTGCCTGTTTTAATTGATGAGCCCTCAACGGATGCTCATTTTCTTCCTTCAACGGATAACTTTCATCATCCGTTGATTCCACATCCGTTGACAATCCATCAATTAATTCTAACTTCTTTTTGTTTTCTTCCAGGCATCCTCACAGAATGATTCAATTCCCTGAACCTTGGCAATTTGAACACCAACATCCCTAGATGTTTTCCAGGCCTTGATTACCTCTTGCTCACTTTCTAACTGTTTAGAAAGAATTTCTACTTTCTTAACAGCTTCTTCTAGTTCACTCTCAACAGTCAAGCATTTAAGTTTAATCTTTTCAAGCTCAATTACCTGACTCTCTAACACAGCATTCCTATCACTTAAAACACATTATTTTCTTTGATCCTAGTGTTTTCTTTAGCTAGTGATTTAAGAGAAACACGCAAATGATATAATTCATTGGACATATCATTTATGGCTTCATTGCATTCATGTTTAGAAAGCTGAGAGAGATCAGTAGTAATTACCTGGTTGCTTGATGAACTAGTTTCATTTTCATCAGAATTAGCCATCAGGGCTAGGTTGACATATTCCACATCATCATCTTCATTTACCCCATCTGCTGCCCAATCATCTTGAGTGAGAAAAGCTCTTTCCTTTTGTTTGAGCAAATCAAAATACTTCCTTTTGTAATCAACTTGCTCAAATTTCTTTTTCTCAGAATTTGGCTTCCTACACTCACTTGCAAAGTGTCCACTAATGCCACAGTTGTAACATTTGAACTTTGATTTGTCCACCATGTTTTTGTTTGGCTTAGTGAACTTTGTGTTTTTCCTGAACTTCATATTTGCAAACCTCCTGGACAGAAAGGCCAGATGTTCATCAATATCATCAGATTCATCCTGACTGGAATTGTCTTCATCCTCAGCAACTTGCTCTTTACCCTTGCTTGATTCTGATTTGCTTGTGCCAATTTTGAGACTTGGCATTGTCTTTTCCTCATTTCTGGCTTCAACTTTTTTACTGTCAGCTACAAGTGCAACTGATCCTCCTTTTCTCTTTCCCTTTTCCAACAGCTCATCTTGCTCCATCTCAAGTTCATAAGTCTTCAATATTCCATATAATCTTTCAAGTGTGAAGTCCTTATAATCTTGAGAATTTCTTAGAGAAACAGTCATAGGCTTCCATTCCTTTGGTAGAGACCTTAGAAATTTTAAATTGGAGTCCTTGACTTGGTACACTCTCCCATACAGCTTTAATCCATTCAATAGTTTCTGAAATCTGTTGAATGTAACATTCAATGATTCTCCTTCTTCAAAATGAAAATATTCATATTGTTGAATGAGAAGCTGTATTTTGTTTTCTCTAACTTGCTCAGTGCCTTCACAGATAAGCTGCACAGTATCCCAAATTTCCTTAGCAGTTTGGCTATTGATGACATTGTCAAACATATCTTGATCCAGGCCATTAAACAAAATGTTCATGGCTTTCTTGTCCTTGTGGACCTCTTCAATATCTTCAATAGTCCATTCTGCCTTTGGCTTGGGAATAGACTGTCCAACAACAACTGTAGCAATAGCAGCTGTGGCCACCTTGTGTGGGATGTGAGGACCATTCTCAATGCAGTTGATGTAGCTTTCATCTTGAGAGAGAAGATGTAAATGCATCTTCACCTTCCAGTGATGATAGTTATCTCTTTCCAGGATTGGAATCTTTACACCAATATCCTTCTTACTCATGATGTTAGCAGAATAGATCTTTAAACTCTTTGTATGTTAAGAGCTTGCTCTGATACCAATTGTTATTCCCAGTGGACTAACAATGAGATTTACAGAAGGGGGGTTGAATGTAAATCTCAAAACTTTTTCAAGTTTTGAGCAGTTTGTAAGACTAAGTGTTTGAGTGATCAAATGTGTGTGAATTGCTTGGAGCTGATGCAGACAGATATATATTCAAACACAAATGTAATGAACAAAAAGAACTTAAAAACTTTTCTGGTGGATTTGTTGTTCCACCAGAGATGTGTTATTTCAGAAAATCTGTGATTCAAAACTAAATCACAGCTGCTTCCTAGTACAAACTAGATGATTTTCTCTCTTGATATTTCTAAACAGCTCAGAAAAATTCATATCTAATTATTAGCTTCTACTTGGTTTATATAACACCAAGTTTACAAGTGAAGACAAAGATAAAGTACAATAAGACAATAGTTCTCCACTTGTTTCTGTTCCATTTTTATCCAGTGTAATATGGAATTATCTGTTGACTTTTCCATTTTAAACCAGACTAAAAATGGCTGCTTTTTCTGCTGTTCCTGAAATAGGCTACCACATCTCTGTCAATCCATGTGCCTCTGTCAGCTTTGTTAACTGTCACTATCAACTGCTATGAGACTGAGCATCCGTTGAAGCTTTCATCCGTTGATGGCTTTATCTGTTGATGCTCTAGCAGTGCATCCGTTGAAGCTTTCATCCGTTGATGGCTTTATCCATTGATGTTCTAGCAGTTGAAGCTTTATCCGTTAAAGCACTTATCCGTTGATGGATATTATCCGTTGAAGGGTTAGAGACATCCGTTGAAGCTTAGTTTCTTATCCGTTGAAGGTCTTCAATATCCGTTGACACTTCTTCACTTATACAAAATTACAAGGCATGAAATATTTACAATTAGCCCTCCTATTTGTACATCCATTAGTAGTCAACATGACTGATTATCTCATAACAACATCTAAGAATTACAGCTTGAAATCAGAGAGTGAGATGTGCTACAATACCAAACTTATTGCTAAGTAAGGCTACTCCTTCAACGGATAGCCAAGTTGGTCTTATCCGTTGAGGCTACAAACACTAGATTTCTACTTAAGTGTTTTGCTGAACTTATCATCAAACTAATACACATATTCCTAACATAAAGCCCTGCTATCAGACTTTGTGGAGAAAGCTGGCCCAGGAGTATCTTATGGAGATGGCAACATGGGAAAAACTCTGGGATATGGCAACATCAATCTTGGGAATGTCATCATTGAAACAGTAGCTCTTGTCTCAGGACTTAAACACAATCTGTTGAGTATAAGTCAAATCTGTAACAGAGGTTATCATGTGGATTTCTTTGAAGAACACTGTGAAGTTATAAGAAATTCTACAGGCAAAGTGGTTCTGAAAGGTAACAGGCATGGTAACATTTATGAAGCCAGACTTTCAACAAGTACTGATGGTTCTGCAATCTGTCTGTTGAGTAGAGCATCAATTGAAGAAAGCTGGAATCGGCACAAGAAACTCTCTCATTTAAATTTCAACAATATAAATGAGCTTGTAAAGAAAGATCTTGTGAGAGGACCTCCAAAGTCAGTTTTTGCTCCTGATGGCCTTTGTGATTCATGTCAAAAGGCAAAACAAATAAAATCTTATTTCAAGAGCAAAACCCGAGTCATCAATTCTTGAGCCTTATCACCTACTACATGTTTATCTATCTGGTCCAGTCAATGTCATGTCTATTGCAAAGAAAAAATATGTTATGGTTATAGTGGATGAGTTCACAAGGTACACTTGGGTGTACATCTTGCACAAGAAGAATGAAACTGCATTTACTCTAACTGATCATGTCAGACAGCTGGATAAATTGATCAAAGTTTATGTTAAAATAATGATGAGTGATAATGGCACTGAGTTCAAGAATTCAATCATGAAAGAGTTCTGCAAAGAGCATGGAATCAAACAGGAATTTTTTGCACCTGGAACTCCACAGCAAAATGGAGTTGTAGAAAGAAAGAACAGGACTCTCATTGAAGCTGCACGAACTATGCTTGATGAAGCAAAGCTGCCAACCTATTTTTGGGCTGAAGCTGTGCAGACTGCTTGTTTTACACATAATGCTACACTCATAAACAAGCATGGAAAACACCATATGAGATGGTAAAGAAAAAGAAGCCAAATCTAAAATAATTTGATGTATTTGGTTGCAAGTGTTTTGTTCTTAAGACTCATCCTGAGCAGCTGTCAAAATTTGATCTAAAAGATGATGAAGGAATTTTTGTTGGATATCCACTTTCCACAAAAGCCTTCAGGGTCTACAATTTAAGAACAATGATTGTCATGGAATCTATCAATGTCTCTTTGGATGATAAGAAGATTACTGGACTTGAAGATTTCAATGATCATGATTAGCTGAGATTTGAGAATGAAGATTTAAATTCTGATCCTGATGACTTAAATCTTGATCCTGTAAGTTCTGACGGTTTAAGTTCTGATGTTATTGAAACTGTGGTAACAACTCCAAAGGAAAATGCACCTGTCCAGGGGGAGCAAGCAGAAGATCCTACCACATCTCAAGACACTCGAGAAGCATCAGAATCTAACAATGGCTCTTCAAGCTCTGATTCATCTAGTTCTGATGAGCCAAGTACTGATAATTGTGGAAGCTCTGATTCATCAACTCCTGAAAAATCAAACTCAAATTCTGAAGTCTCAGAGAGTATAACTACAGGGGGAGCATCAGAAAATGCTGATGAAGACAACATGGATCATGGGGGAGGATCTAGTTCTAGAGATCAACTTCCGTCTGCAAGGAAGTGGACTAAAGCACACACACCTGATTTAATCATTGGAGATCCTGAAGCAGGTGTCAGAACTAGAACTGCAACTTCAAATGAATGTCTCTATCATTCCTTTCTATCTCAGGCTGAACCAAAGAAAGTGGAAGAAGCTCTTCAAGATGCTGATTGGGTGCAGGCAATGCAGGAAGAGTTAAATGAATTTAAAAGAAATAAAGTCTGGACCCTAGTGCCAAGACCAAAGAACAAATCTGTTGTGGGCACAAAATGGGTGTTCAGAAACAAAACTGACAGTGATGGCATAATTACAAGGAATAAAGTAAGGCTGGTTGCTAAAGGCTACTATCAACAGAAGGGTATTGCTAAAGGCCAGTTGCTAGATTAGAAGCCATAAGGATCTTTTTGGCTTATGCTGCTCACAAAAATTTCAAAGTGTTTCAAATGGATGTGAAAAGTGCTTTTCTCAATAGAGAATTGGAAGAGGAGGTATATGTTGAACAACCTTCAGGCTTTGTAGATACTAAATTTCCCAATCATGTCTACAGGCTAGATAAAGCACTTTATGGCCTTAAGCAAGCTCCAAGAGCATGGTATGAGACATTAGCTCAATTCCTTCTGGAAAGTGGATTTCACAGAGGCACAATTGACAAGACTTTATTTTACCTCAACCATAGAAAGGACTTACTTTTGGTACAGATATATGTTGATGATATCATATTTGGTTCTACAAATGCCAAACTCTATGAGAAGTTTGCAAAGCTAATGCAGTCAAGATATCAAATGAGTATGATGGGAGAACTCGGCTATTTTCAGGGCCTTCAAGTCAAGCAAAATGAAGAAGGCACTTTTATCTTTCAATCCAAGTACACCAGAAATTTACTGAAGAAATTTGGAATGCAAGATTGTTCAAATGCATCCACTCTCATGGCCACTGCAACCAAGTTAGATAAGGATACTGTTTAATCAGTGGATATTACTAACTACAAAGGTATGATTGGCTCTTTACTCTATTTAACGGCAAGTAGACCTGATATCATGTATGCTACCTGTCTTTGTACAAGATTTCAGGCTGATCCAAGAGAACCTCACTCAATAGATGTAAAAAGAATTTTCAAGTACCTCAATGATACAGCTGATTTAGGATTGTGGTGTCCTAAGGAATCAGATTTTAAGCTAACAAGTTACTCAGATGCAGATTTTGCAGGATGCAAAATAGACAGGAAAAACACTAGTGGAAGCTTCCAATTTTTTGGAGGCAGATTGGTTTCTTGGTTTAGCAAGAAACAGAAGTCAATTTCCACATCAACTGCAGATACAGAATATATTGCTGCAGCAAGCTGTTATGCACATATTCTTTGGATGAAGAATCAGTTACTGGATTATGGGTTAGAATTTTCTAAAATCCCTATTTACTGTAATAATCAAAGTGCTATTGCTAGTACAGGTAATCCAGTTCAACACTCAATGACAAAGCACATCAGCATTAGGTACCATTTCATAAGGGAATATATGGATGAAGGTACAGTAGAATTGCATTTTGTTCCAACAGAACAACAGCTAGCAGATATCTTCACAAAACCACTATGTGAAGCTACTTTTATAAGATTGGTAAATGAACTTGGAATGGTTTCAGGTTCTTTCTCTACATCTGCTTAGTTTTTATTCTCATGCATCATACTTTATGATTAGTATTTACAGATTGTATTATCTCTATGTAATATGTGCTTAATTTGTAAATTCATTAAATGCTGATTGTTATTTGATGTGGATATATATACTCTGATAAGTGTTTTGAATGTTCTGTGACTATTCAATCCAATGAGGATAACTGTGCTAGATGTTGACCTAGTAGTCTTTAATATACTAGAAATCCCATGTTTGAATTAGTTGTTCATATGGAAACTCATTAACACAAGCAAATTCTGATATTGAGCTTAGTTAAGTTTACTTTGTGTATCTTATTACTAAGTCACAAACTAGAATCTTGTTTCTTATCTGTCAAATTCTGATATCAATAAATCTTAAGGATGAACTACATGCTGATAAGCCTCACTTATCAAAAGAAAAGAAAAGAAAAGAAAAGAATAAAAGTTAGGTACTCCTTTGAGATCTAGAGTAAAAATGTGGAAGGGAAGACCCAAGTGCATTGCTGGTATTAAGTAATATGCATTAGAAAAGCAAATAAATTTTCTTGGTGACTTTTCACATTCTCTGATTACTAGAGAAATACTCTGACAACAGCACAAATTCTGATAAGTAGTCGTGACTCACTTACACTGAGAAGTCACTGTAAAAAGGAATTTCAAAAGATGCATAAAATGAGCACAAACAGTTGAGGTGGACTCATGCATAAATTTGTTCTATAGTAGACTTCATGATTGATGACAAAGTTTAAGCACTTCTCTTAGTTATGCCTTATTTCTAAGATGTACTGAAGTTTATCAGACTTTAATCTTTATCTGATATTTTGCTGAATACACACACTTTCACTCCATATGAATGATGAAAATTACTGTGGTGATTAAGTTGTCTTTGACAAACAGTTAAGTGTCATTTGCATAATTTCTGAGGACAAGTTCTGATGGAAGTTCTGATGATTAAACTCTGAAGGAAACAAGTCAGTATTTGTATGAAGAATCAAAAAAACAAACATTCACTTTTTGAGTATAGATACCAAATTCTGATGACTGGTAAAATTTGATATAAGTTAAGTTCTGATATTACATCCTGATGGAATCCTTGATTCTTACGTTGCAATTTTCTTTACTGGACTTATTTGTGGTAAAATCTGAAACAATCATTTTTAAATCAGAATATATTTGGGTAAAATAAAAATAGTCATAATCATTATGGGTTAGTGGTTAACGTGTTGGTCCTGAAAAACTGCATGTGCACGGTAATTATTGCTTATTTTACGTGCCCATTAACTCCTATTCTAACCGTTTACTGACTGTTCAAATGTTTCCAGGTGTAAAGTGTATCCCATGCTTCAAAAATTTAACTGTTGAGTGGAGAGAGTATATATATGGGAGTTAAAAGATTTTCTAATCTTTTATTTACTTTTCTATTCTTAATCTCTCTTATTCTCTCTCTCTCTAATATTCTCTGAAGCATTCTCTTACAGGACTTTCATCAAACACCTTACAAACACTCTCTCTTTCTCACTTAATTTCTAACAGAGAGGGCACCAAAGGACTTGATTTTCAATGTAGCTAAGTTTATCCCCAACAACTATGCATCTATTCTTAGCAAGGCTGAAGCTCCATCGGAACTTCACTTTATTCAGGACTTTCTTGCTAGTTCTGATATTGGGTATGCTTTGACCCAACCTGACGCAGTCTCTGGAATCCAAGTACTGGAGTTCTGGAGAAGTGGAATTTATGATGATGGAGGTGTTCAAGGGTCCCCAAGTATTATCTTTACAACAGGGGAGGATGAACATGTCGTGACATTGGCCACGGTTCGACAAGCACTGCAGCTACCTGAGAACTGCGTATATTCAACTGTTGAGGAGCCAGTTCTTCAAAATCTAATGGCCAGTCTGGGGTATGAAAAGACATTGGCGAAGCTGGGACAGTTGAAGAGAAATAACATAATGAGGGAATGGAGTTTCTTCTTCGACTACATTACAAAGGCTTTTGCCAACAAATGTTCTAATTTTGATGCAATTCCCATACTCAGTCAACAAATCGGGTATGCTCTCATTAATCAAATTGATTTTAAATATGCAAGTGATGTTTTAGGTTTTATTTGGGATAGGATGACAGAAGATAGGAATATTGTCTATTTTGCAATATTCTGTCAGCTTATTTATAGTTTTTGTTGTAATGATAAACCCCAATCTGCTAGTGAATTAATTCCATCTTTTAGACTAGCAAAAAGAGCTTTTAATAACTTATTATCTACTGATAATAAGAAGGATGTGTTAAGACCCCTCTGAGTCCCTTTATCTGTCAAACACGCCTTAATAACCTATGATCCAGTTACTTATACTACATTATATCCTGATGTTCAACCATCCGAACCTCAACCATCAGCACCTACCACATCCACACAAACACCTCAAACTTCTGCACCACAACCAAAATCTACCATCAGACCTTCATCTTCCAAACCTTCTAAGAGGACAAAGTATGTTCCTTAACCTCCATAAAAGAGAAGGAAGATGATCCTCATAGATGAATTTGATAGTGAGGATGAAGTAGTTGAAGCACAGGTTCCTACATCAGAACCTGTGATAAATGAAGCTGAGAATGTTACTTCTCAGAAAGAAACAGCAGCTCAAAGTTCTGATACTTTGACAAGAAAAATTGTAAATTCTAATGCTGCAACAGCAACTCCTTCTTTGGAAAGGAGATTGAAGAAAATGAAGGCTAGGAGGTATTTGATTAAATCTTCATCAGAAGATAATGAAGAAGCAGAGGAAGGGGATCAGGAATCTCTGATCTCACAAGAACCAATCATTATTGAAGCTCTGATTTCTCCAGCTCAAGCCAGAGACACTGCTACTGATACAGTGGTAACACCTCCTGACTCTTCAATAAAAGCTACAGATGATGTTAAAGAACAAACTAACAATTTTGAGATAGATATTCACAATTTGAATATACCTCATGTTCTTTATCTGGAAGCTCCAACTACTGAAGCTCAGCCATCTACAGTCAAATCTCCAATCTTAGATGTTGAGATACCATCTACATCAAAGAGACCATCTCTGGAGATAAATTCTGATGATCAGAATTTAGATGATGTTATTTTTGAATCTCCAGTTGCATCTCACACTCTTGTACTGTCAGAGAATGATGAAACTTCCTCAAGTTCTGGAGACAGTATCTTTGTTGAAACTCCAGTTCCTATTCTGGGAAAGGAAGCTTTGGTGAAGAAATTTGTTAGATAGGATGCTCCTGTACAGGGAAGAAACTCACAGGGGAGTTGAGTGGACCAGGAAGTGGAATGAATCAGATTTTATTCCATGCACCAAAATTCTGACAGAGCATGTCTCAAAAGCTGATGAGTTATTATCAAATTCTGATTTCAAGACTCAACTCAAGGTTACAGCTATGAGTACAAGAAGTCTTCATGGTCTACATTCTATTACTCATGCAAAGGTTGATACACTCAAGGAAAAAGCTGATAATCTAGATCTACAGCTCAAGCTTGACAAGAATAGGTATGTCAGACCTACTCTTGCAAAAATTGAATCCATTGAGAAGGTTCAAGAGGAGCAACAGGCCCAAATTACTGAGGTTCTGGTTAATCAAGCTTCTCAGAAAGCTCAATTGAATGAAATCCAATCTTCAGTTGAACTTCTTCTCTCTCTCTTACTTCATGATGATGCCAAAAGGGGGATAAGGTAGTTAAGTCCAAATGCTCACTCAAGTACTGAAGAAGAAGGATGATAAAGGTGATGACCAGGGAAACTCTGAAAAGAGCAGAGGTCAAAGAAAAGTTCAAGGAAAATCTTCTATACAGAACAAGTCAAGTTCTGATGCTGTGGATGCTCAAAGTCTAAAGTTAAGTGCTGATAAATAAAGTCTGATGTCAAGTTTTGATATTCTGATTGAGTCAGGATCAAAAGACTCTCAGAAGTTTATGCAAACTCTGAAGCTAAAAGGGAAGCAGACTACTGTTTATTACAAAGATCCTAAAATCCAAACACTTGATGAGGAGATAGCAAGAAGATTATTTCTGAAACACAATCCAGGAATGGATTTAGAAGCTCTCAAGGAGGAAGAAGCTAGATTTGCAACTGAGAAGACAAATCTTAAGTCTAAAGCTTCTAATGCAAAGAAACCTCCAAGGCCTAAGGAAAAAGGCATTGTGATCAAGGAAAAGTCAAATTCTGAAATTTCAAAGTTCAAGACTAGATCACAGACTGAGAGCGATCCCAAAGACAAAGGGAAAGGAAAAGTTAATGAACCAATCAAGTCACTGGAGATGAAAATTCCTCAAGTTTTGATGAAACCAGTGTGCAAAATGGTTCAAGTAACTTATGATAATCTTGTTAAGATGAAACTGTTAAAATTCTGAAAAGAAGAAAGATAACTAAAGAATCTAAAACAACCTCTGACATTGCTCAAGTTGTTCAGAATGAAGGACAACAAGTTATAGAAGAAACAACAAATTCTGATCAAGCTATCAAGACATCAACTACTGGCAATGTTCAAGTTGATTTGAATAAAATGACAATTGTTGATAAGAAGAAGCTGTTATGGAAGAAAGCTACTCCAGTTGAACCAAAATCCAATCTCATGATTAATCAACTCGCAACATTTAGGTTGAGAGCCAAGCAACCTAGATATAGAGCTGGATTAGGTTCTGATGAAGAGAAGATTCAAACAGGAGTAGAAGTTACTCTAAGAGATCCTTTCATGTTGACACACAAACCATATGAACAAATCAAACAAAAGCACCTTGACAAGGTGTTGTCTGCTCAAATCATGATAGATGCTCATGATAAGGAAAATCTAAAGGAGAAATTGATTTTCTTTTTCTATGATGGATTAACTTACAGACTAGCTGATATTGATGTACTAAAGAAGTCTGTCAGAGAACTTCAACATATTCACTATCTTCTGGAAGTAAAATCTGATGTTACAAGAAGATGGTCGGAATACATTTTGAAGGCTATAAGAGATCTACTCAGAATCTCTGGTACAAAGACTTCTCATTACAGTCCAATGATTACTGAAGATGATGGAAGAGAAATTCCTATGCTGAAGAATTCTGCTAAGGTGGAAGTTATTCTGAAAGGAAGATGCTTATGTTATAATGAAAACTCTTCACATCCTAAATTTATCAGATTTGGTGATGGACTTGAAAGAACATCCATTCAAGCTCTTAGAACAGCCATTTATCAGATTGGTAATAGTAAAGAAGAAGAACTGATGCAGGTCAAAGCACAGTTAGTTAAAGTTCTGAGGAAAGTTGAAGATAAGCTGGTGAAAGATTTTGTTAAGAATCATTATGGATTCAGATTGATCCAGTGAAGTTGGTAAAGTTGGATATTCTGTAAGTTGTAATTGATAGTCTTATTAAACTCTTATTGCATTTGAACTTAAATGTTTTTGACATCATCAAATCTATTAACTTGTATATCCTTGCATAATTTACAAGTTGGGGGAGATTGTTGGATATATTTGAGATGTCATGTCTAATATATTTCATGTTTAGTTTTCTATCTTAACAAACAGGAAATATCAGTTCTTACTCGAATCAGTACTTACTGGAAGTCAGGACTTAATGTCATATCTGGACTTAAGGTCATCTCAGAACTTAAGTGCGGGAGGACTTACAGTTAAGGAAGGAAGCTGATTTACAGGAAAGAAGATCGAGACTAATATAGAAGAAGATATGCAAGGAAAGATTTAGAGGACTAGAAGAATTATATAAGATATCTTATTGATATATTTTAGGAGACAGAATTATGTTCCATGTCAATTAGAAGTTATCTTGTAAGTGTGTACTATATAAACACAGACATAGGTTTACACTATATGTGTTATCATTATCGAGAAGATTATACATTATAACCTAGCAGCTCTCGTGATATTTATTCATCACTGAGAGAGAATAGTTCCATTATAACAGAGTTTATTATATCGAATACATCTGTTTTCTGTTACTTGTGTTCTAAATCAATGTGATTGTATTCTACACTGTATTCAACCCCCTTTTATAGTGTTGTGTGACCTAACAAAGATGAAGTATGCGAGTTATTATCTTAAGAAGGAAGCAAGCTATTGGTGGGAGTCTACCAAAGCATTGCAGGAAGAGGAAGTTATCTCCTGGCAGCAGTTTACTGAATTGTTTCTAGAAAAGTACATACCCAGATATATGCAAGACCAGTTAGAGTTGAGATTTTTGGAATTAAGGCAGGAAAATATGTTAGTGTCGGAGTATGAAGTGAAGTTTTCTGAATTGGCAAGGTTTGTGCAAGAGTATGTGAATACGGAAGCTAAAAAGGCAAAAACATTTTAACAAGGACTTAAATCAAGGATTCAGAGTCAAGTGGCTCTTCTAGAACTACGAATGCATGTTGCAGTGGTACAAAAAACAATGATTGTTAAAGGAGAAAAAGAAGCAAATAGAAGAGAAAATGAGGGAAAGAAGAGGATATTTGAGGATTCAGATCAAGATCAGGGAAGTTCAAAGTTCAGAGGAAAGTTTGGAAAGAGTATGGGAAATCCAAGTCCAAAGTTTCAGAATTTCAAGCCTCGAAATGGGAACCAAAAGAACCGCTTCCAGAGATCAGTATAGTTGGAGAAGGACAATAAACCCCCAATTCAGGAGTGCAAGGTTTATGGAAAGAGACACCCTGGAAAGTGTAACAAGATCAATGTGACATATTTTAAGTGCAACCAGAAAGATCATTATTCATCTAAATGTTCAAATATCGCGGGAAGACCAGAGATGACCTGTTTTAAGTGTGGGAAGGTTGGTCATATGGCAAGGAATTGTAAGGAATTTATTCAGAAGGCCAATGTTCTTAAGATTGCTGGACCGCCACCACCATCAGCACAATCAGTTCAACCAAGGGCACGGACATTCAATATGACAATGAAAGATATAATTCAGGATGCAGATGTGGTAGCAGGTACGCATGCTATAAATTCAGTAAAAGCTAAAGTACTAATGGATTCTGGAGTTACTAGATCTTTTATCTTTAAAAATTTTGTTGATAAATTAAGTGTGTTGTGTATCTCTTAGAACCTAGTTTTTTTATTGAAGTAACAAATCAAGAAAAAGTTATTGTCGATAAGATTTTTCCCAATTACGATGTTATAATAGAAGGTTGTCACTTTTCTGTTGACTTAATACCTTTAAAGTTAGGAGAATTTGACGTTATATTTGGAATGGATTGGTTAGTAGACCACGATGCGCAGATTGAATGTAAGAATAAGAAGGTGAAGATTAAGATTAAGTCTAAGGACGGCACGAAAGTGATGTTTAGAAGGAAGAAGTAAGAAATAATATTTCTAACGGAAATTCAGACGAAAAGATTATTATGACAAGGATGCGAAGCTTATTTGGCTCATGTAAGAGATGTTGAGAAAGAATTCCTTAAGATTGAAGATATTTCCATAGTTAAGGAATTTCCAGACGTATTTCCCGATGAATTACATGGACTACCCCTGGATCGAGAGATCGAATTCACTATTGATTTGGCTCCAGGGACAAAACCAGTTTCGAAAGTTCCCTATCATATGGCTCTCATTGAGATAAAGTAACCAGCGACGCAATTTCAAGAGTTGTTAGATAAAGGAGTTATTCGACCGAGTGTATCCCCGTGGGGTGTACCAGTGTTGTTCGTGAAGAAGAAAGATGGAAGTATGAGTTATGTATCGCTTATCACGAACTTAATAAGTTGACTATTAAGAATAAGTACCCTTTACCGCGAATGATGACTTTTTCGATCAGTTGAAAGGATCTGTATGTTTCGCGAAGATTGATTTAAGATCTGGATATAATCAATTAAAGATTAATGCAGAAGATATACCTAAAACGGCGTTTTGAACATGATATGGACATTACGAGTTCTTAGTAATGGCGTTTGGATTGACAAAAGCCCCTGCTGCTTTCATGGATCTTATGAACCAAGTGTTTAAGAAATATTTGGACAAGTTCGTGATTGTATTCATTGACGACATCTTTATTTACTCCAAGTCGGAAGCGAAACATGTGGAACATTTGAGGATTGCTTTGGAAACCTTGAGTAAAGAAAAATTCTACGCGAAATTTTCAAAATGTGAGTTTTGGTTAAAGGAAGTTCAGTTTCTTGGGCATGTAGTTAGTATTGAAGGAATTAAAGTGGATCCCGCAAAGATTGAAGCTGTAATGAATTGGGAAAGACCTAAGACTCCAACGAAAGTAAGAAGCTTCTTAGGATTGGCAGAATATTATCGACGGTTCATGCAAAATTTTTCTAAGATAGTTGTTTCATTGACTAAGTTGACAAGAAAGAATGAGAAATTTTTTTGGACAGATAAGTGCAAAGAAAGTTTTCAGGAACTAAAGAAAAGGTTGGTTTCTACACCAGTATTGGTTCTACTCGATGAAAAAGGTGAGTTTGTAATCTATAGCGATGATTCTTATTAAGGATTGGGTTGTGTATTGATGCAGCATGGAAAAGTAATAGCATATGATTCTAGTCAGTTAAATCCGCATAAACAGAAGTATCCTACGCATGATTTGGAATTGGCAGCGATTATGTTTGCGCTTGAGATTTAGAGACATTATATGTATGCAGAGAAGTGTGAGATTTATACGGATCATAGGAGTTTAAAGTATATCTTTACGTAGAAGGAATTGAATATGAGACAAATGAGTTGGTTGAAACTGATCAAGGATTATAATTATACTATAAATTACCATCCGGGGAAGGCGAATATTGTGGCAGATGCATTGAGCCGCAAAGAAAGATTGAATATGTTAACTTCATCAACAGAGTTCGTAAAAGAATTCGAGAAATTGGAAATAGAAATATAAATCCCTGAATTAGCAAAGGAAGTGATTTATAAATGACATTTTAGCCTGAGATTCTGGAAAAGATTCAACGTTGTTAGGAGCAGATAATGGATCGAAAAGGATAAACTGTCTGGTGAAGAAATCAAGGCTCAAAAGGATAATAAAGGTGTATATAGGTTTTCTTCACGTATTTGGATTCCAAATATGGCAGAGTTGAAACAGGAAATTCTACACGAAGCGCTTAATTCGAGATTTTCAATTCATCCTAGAAGTACGAAAATGTACAAAGATTTGAAAGAGAACTATTGGTGGCCAAACATGAAGAATGAAATTGCTGAATGGATAAAGTAAGTGTTATATGTCAGAAAGTGAAAGCGGAGCATCAAAAACCAAGTGGATTACTTCAACCACTAGATATACCTGAATGGAAGTGGGAGCATATTATAATGGATTTTGTTGTAGGATTGCCAAAGACAAAAGCGAATCACGATACAATATGGGTGATCATTGATCGACTGACAAAGTCTACGCACTTTTTACTAATTAATAAAAGATTCTCATTGGAAAGTTGGTCAAGTTATAATTAGATGACATTGTGATGCGACATGGAGTACCAGTTTCTCTTGTATCCGATAGAGATCCTAGATTTAATTCAAGATTCTGCGATAATTTCATGATCATTTGGGTATAAAGTTAAAAATGAGTACAACTTATCACCCGTAGTCAGATGAACAAAATGAAAGGACAATTCAAACGATCGAAGATATGTTAAGAGTCTGTGCGTAGGATTTTAAAGGAAATTGGGATAACCATTTACCATTGATAGGGTTTTCATATAATAACAGTTACCATACAAGCATTGACATGCCACCCTATGAAGCATTATATGGAAGAAGATGCAGATCTCCTACATATTGGGATGAAATTGGTGAACGCAAATTGTTATTTCTAGAATTGGTTCAGCAAATAAAAGAAAAAAAAGGGTTGATTCGTAAAAGACTAATAGCTGCCCAGGACAGACAAAGGAAATATGCATATCAGAATCGAAAAGATACGAAATTCGAACCCAGAGATAAAGTGCTAATAAAGATATCTCCATGGAAGGGTCTATCAAGATTTGGAAAGAAAGGAAAGTTAAGTCCCAAATATATTGGACCGTTTGAAGTATTAAGGCAAGTCAGGAAAGTAGCGTACGAGTTGGCATAACCTCCGCATATGCATCATCTCCATAATGTGTTCCATATATCAATTTTGAAGAAATATAATTCAGATTCTAATCATGTAATATAATTAGAACCCGTGGAAATTCAGTAAAATTTATCCTATATGGAGAAACCGGTTCAAATTCTAGATCGGAAAGAAAAGGTGCTCAAAAATAAGATAATACCATTAGTAAGAGTCTTGTGGAGAAGTCCTACGGTCGAGGAATCGACTTGAGAGCTCGAAAGAGAAATGTGTGAGAAATATCCCTATTTATTTACTTAGGTCAGATTCTGAGGATAAAATCCTTTTAAGGGGGTAGATTGTAACGACTTAGATTTTTGCGAAATAGTTGTAAGAATAAAATATAATTTATGTAAATTATGTGGAAATTTGGAAATAACAATTGTGTTATATATATTTATACTGTTTCGGTTTGATGAGTCGGTAGAAGATTTAAGTTGCGATATGAAAGTGTGATTGAGTCTGTTTGTTGTCGGGCCGTCAGATGGGACGCGACCTGTTATGTGAAAAGTGGATTTAATAAGAAGTTTTAAAATGAGGATATGAGTGAAATATGTAAAGATATGAAAGATAATGATTTCTCTGTGTATCTGTTATATATGGATTCGAGTATGAAAAAGTTATATCGATATTTGAATTATCTGATATTTGGTATAGGCATAAATAACTATAAAATAGAGTTTATATATAAAAGTGTATAAGTATAAGATGTGGTTGATGTTATTATGTGAATACATGTTATTTGATATTTATGTGTGCGAATATGTGATTTTGGAGTTTTTAAATATTTTTAAAAGGATTTAGTTGGTAAAAATAAGGGTTATTTTATCCTTATATATTTTTATATAACTATCAGATTATGTTCAAATTATGGTATTTATTTTATTATCTATGGAATGGTCCTAAAGACTTTTTAAAAATAAGAGTTGGATTTATTTTAATATCCTGGTATTTTATAATGGTTTTTCAAAGGTTATTTCCCTTATTATTGAATTATTTGCAAAATCCATAGAAAATAATCCGTTTGCTCAAAAATATTATTCTAAAAATATATTAAAAGAGATAATTTCATATACTTTCTATTAAAACAAATTTGGGGCATTTTCAGATTTTACAAAGCTATTTTTATATCATTAAATTTTGTTTATAGAATTTTGTATAAAAGAATGGTAAAAACGAAAAGGAAAATCAGATTTTATTTGTGAAATTACCCAATTGCCCCTTCATTCCACCTTATATCTTCCTCCATCCTTCTTCCTTTCCCCCGTGTTCTTCCTCTCTCAAACTCTCTCTTCCCTCTTGGCTCTCGGTACTCTCTCTCTCTCTCTCTCTCTCTCTCTCGTTGCTCTCTCTCATTTTTTAACCTTTTTTCGATCCAAGACCATGATTGAGTCTCGTTTCACCTTTAGTTTCTTCATCCAAGCTTGCATGTCATTTTTGTGTTGATTAAAATCAAAATCCTTAAACCAACTTCGAGTTTAAGCTTGGGTTTGGAGGTGTATGTTTTGACTTTGATGGGAATGAAGTGTATTAACGTTGGTTCATATAAAATCAGTGGTTTTCATGTAGGAAACCCTCGATTTGACGGAACCACCGAGAATCGATGCCACCGGCGATGAACTCCGATGAGTCGGTGGTGAGCTGTGATGTCATTATTGAGCTCTAATGATCTGAATAAATTCATTTGTGTGACTGCATGTTTATTTAAAAGAAATTCATAATTTTATGATTTCGAATCTTCGTTTTCGGTTTGAATTATGTGATTATTAATGATGTACGAGTTGAATTATATGCTAGATTGAATGTGCATGTATGGAATGTGATTTTGATTATCGAGTTTAATTATAAGGGTTATATTCGGTTTAAAAAAATAAGAATTGAGTTCCTAAATTTGAATCTCGTACATAGTTTTGATTCGATATGTTGAGTTGTTATATGGTATTCATATAAAGTTGAGTTGCATGTTATGTTTTCAAAATATGTCTAGTTAAAATCTTAAGTACTATTGAATAATTAATTGTTTGATTGAATATGGTATAGATAGAATTGTTAAAGGATGTGTAGTGGAAATTGATTGTGATTGGTTGATTGATTTTGGAGAAAACGGTTAGCGTATTTACGAATACGTCATGCTCGATTTTTGAAAGAAATTATAGATAAATCATATCTGATTGTGGGAATACGTGATTATTTGTTATGTGTAAAGTTGGATGTATGATCAAAGGAATAAATAATATATAAGGGTGATTATCTATTATGTGTTTTGTGCGATCTAGATTGCAAATAGGAAAAGAGATAATACGATTGAGGTAGAAAGTTAGACGTTCTGAGAAATATTGGGAATTGATAAAGTTTCTAATTAGGGTTTATTTGGTATTGTAAATTCGAAAAGTGAAGGCGATCGATCTAGGAAAGGAAAAGATGTTTTAGGTGGTAGTAACTCAACCCCTGTGAAAAAGAAAAGTTTTGTGAGGCAAGTAACTCTGCCTTTTTCTTGTGATTTGATCATAGAGATTTGTATGATATAAAGTGATAGAGAACATGATCTTGATAGTATTGTTATTGAACCTTGTGGTTAAACTCTGATAATAGTTTGTTTCTTTTCAAGTACATTTATCCTGTTTTATTGTTGATATCTTGATTTCCTGTAGTACCTCTTTACACCATACTTCCTGAGAAATCGTTTCCCTACCTAATACATTCTTTGACCTAGATCCTTTTTTTGACAGACTTATGGCTTATAGCTTATTATTTCCTTGAAACTACCTTGCTCAATAGCCCTGATAATACCTATGACTGATCTTGAATTGAATTTCCTAATTCGAAAACTGAAGGCGTTCGATCTAGGAAAGGAAAAGATGTTTTAGGTGGTAGTAACTTAACCCCTGTGAAAAAGAAAAGTTTTGTGGGCAAGTAACTCTGCCCTTTTCTTGTGATTTGATCATAGAGATTTGTATGATATGAAGTGATAGAGAACATGATCTTGATAGTATTGTTGTTGAACCTTGTGGTTAAACTCTGATAATAGTTTGTTTCTTTTCAAGTACATTTATCCTATTTTATTATTGATATCTTGATTTCCTGTAGTACCTCTTTACACCATACTTCCTGAGAAATCGTTTCCCTACCTAATACATTATTTGACCTAGATCCTTTTTTGACAGACTTATTGCTTATAGCTTATTATTTCCTTGAAACTACCTTGCTCAATAGCCCTGATAATACCTATGACTGATCTTGATCATTTCCTAACTTACGTTGCTTTCTAATACATTTGCTTGTTCTACCTTAATTCTTGAATTAAATCTAAGAATGATTTTCGACTTGATATAGTCAAATAATTTCAAAGGCTGGTAATGTTTAAAAAAAATAGTTTGCAAATTTATGTTTTTCCAAAATAAAGGTTTTCTATGGGTTCCAAAAGATTGGATAAACACGTAAGAGGCTAGCGGGCTACTCCAGTATTATAGGCTGAAATAATGTCATAGGTACCATTATGATCGGATGGAGGTCAGTACGGGCTGATTACCCATATTATATTTAAAAGATGGATAATCCAATCAAGGGTTCTATGTTGTAAAAAGTGAAAGTAAAATATTTTGATTGTGTTTTAAGCACTAATTATTGCATTTACTTTGAAATTGAAATTATGTTGATTGAAACTTCTCAAAGTTATCAGAACCTACTCGAGAACCCTTTTGCTTGATCTTAAAGCTGAATATATATTGAACTTGAATCTTGAATTCCTTGAAACCTTATCTCAGAATCATTTCCTAGATTTTTACTAAGTTATTGCCACTAAATCGTTTGATATTAAAATTGCCATTTATGATTTTGATATTTTAGAACTGTTTACTAGTTACTTGTCGAGCCTTCTAGCTCACTTATTTGCATTGACCTAACCTTGAAAGTTAAGCAAGAAGATGGTCAGACTTAGGCGCACCGCTCGTAAGAGTGTTCCTGGAGGTCCTTTCTATACCGTTAGATTCCATGTGTCAGATCAGGTAGTTGCAGAGTGAGGAAGCATTGGTAGTCGGTGGGAATGTTATAGCTGGTTTTAGATACTTTTGGGTTATCTGACGATTCCAAGTCAGGATCGTGTTTTGAATATTTATAGAAGGGTTGTATAATAAATTATTTTATGGTTGTTAGTTGTAATCTTGTCTCATACTATATCCTGTGTAGATCTTTGTAACTTTCGGGATTTATTTTAATTATGCGGTTATACTGTAGTTATTATATTAGTGTTGTGGGTCCTCATTCCTAATCCCGAGTTTGAGAGCGTCACATAAAAATTTAATAATATTTTTGTAATAATAAAATTCACCCCGTTTATTTACAAAAATAGCCATATTTTTGTTTTGAAAAGTGACTTGACTTTAGGTACTTATTCAAAGTTAACTTTAGGAATATTCATGTAACATACAATAGTAAAATACAATAATAAGACTTATCTCTTCTATATATAATAGGAGAACAAGGGTATAATTTCATGAGATTAAAAAGTCTCATTAAAAAAAGATTAATTACCCCTATTTTTAATATATATATATATATAAAATGTGGTTTATGGGAATCGAACTCAAGTATTTCCATTCAACTATACAACCTCTTACCACTACATCATATTGTCGCATGTGTTTTTTATCATACACATAATATGTAAGTGTGCTAAATGAATATTTTATTTGACTTTAAAGATACTTGAATTCCACAAAAAAAATGAAAGTTAGTTGAATATATGTACAGTTAATTTTAAAGAATTGAATTCCATATATGAAATTAGGCATAGTACATAAATAGATTGTTATCTTATTTATTAATCATTTTTTAGTTTAAAAATATATCTCATATATTTTACATATTTTTTATTATAAAAAGTAATTAAAATGTACATATATAATTTTAAAAAAAATATTGAAAATAGAATCGCTTATATATAAATAATCTATGTTGGTGTTATATATTTAGATAAGTTTGAATTATAATGAGTCAATGCATTTTAGAACGTAGCTCATTATTCAAAAAATACTCGAAATTTGACTACATGACCCGGCCAAAAAACATCGTCACATTCGACGTTTAGTAAATTTAAATTACAAGCTCGGCGAGAATATCTTACCAATAATGTGAATTTTTTTAATATCTTATGTTAATATAAATTAATGTGTTTGAGGTTGTTATGGATAAAAAACTAATATATATATTTGATGTATTTATTACTAAGGTACGGGAGCTCAAGGCCTTTAATGGTTGCTCTCGTGTTTCGTAGCTTAACTCCGCCTTTACGAGATGCCTACGTATCTCTGTGAATTAGAGAATCAAGCCAAAAAACGTAGTTCTGATTTGTGGGGTGAGACCCCTTATATAGATGTGGGAGTCCTTGAATTGGACTTGGTATAGGAGACTTGGTGGTCAAGTCTCTGAATTAGGATAGACTTAGGAGTCCTAGGGAGTAGGAAGTTGATTCCTTATCCCATGAGGTTCCTTGGAGGCCAATCTACAAGGATTTATATCCCCACTAGGACTTATCTTAATAGCTGTTTTTCTCCCTTATTTATTAATTACAAAATTAATAAATAATCAGGGTTTTTGGGCCTTCTTTGTTCCATCAGGCCTGATCTGGTCCATCAGGCCTGATCAACATGTTAACCTTTCTGGTCTGAATGTCATACATCTTCTTATTGGGCCTTACAGCCCAAACTGTAATATTTAATTATGTAATCCGGATTTATTTATCCCTATCATTTGCCCCCCAACTTTTGGGAAACCGTATAAGATTTCGCGAAAGTTAAGTTCATTTATTCCCTTACAGGGTTTCGTTTTTTGTGTAAAGTGTGGAGCGACCTACACGTTTACAACGATTTTTCCTTTTATTCAGGAATTATCTTAATTTCCAGGAATTTTTCCCTTAATTCCAGGATTTTTTCCTAATTCTCTAGGATTTTTCCCTAATTTTCTAGGATTTATCCTTAATTTTCTGGATTTTTCCCTAATTTTCTGGGATTTATCCTTAATTTTCTGGATTTTTCCCTAATTTCTGAAAATACCAACATTTTTCAGAAAATATTTTAAGGAATTTCCTTATTTTTCTGGAATTTTCCTCAATTTTTTTGCTTAAAATCGATCAGGATGTATACAAAATCGATCAGGATCCTGATCGAACTAGCTCAGAAAGTAACACTCTGGTCGATTGGATCTTCGACCACGATCTGTGCAGAATCGATCAGAACTCCTGATCGATTTCGATCAGGATTCTGATCGAACTAGCCATCAAAGTGACATTCTAGTCGGTTGAATCTTCGACCAGGATCTGGGCAGAATCGACCAGGATTCCTGATCGATTTCGATCAGGATCCTAATTGAACTAGGTGGCTTTCTACCATTTTGATCGAATGATATATCGATCTGGATCCTCTTTTGTGTCGATCAGGACTCTGATCGAACTTAGTGAACTTCTTTCCTTTTGTTCGAATGAGATATCGATCAGGATCCTTTTTGTGTCGATCAGGACTCTGATCGAACTTAGTGAACTTCTTTCCTTTTGTTCGAATGAGATATCGATCAGGATCCTTTTTTGTGTCGATCAGGACTCTGATTGAACCATCTTAAAATTCTGGTCGATTTTTGACCCTTCATTTTCCATAGGAGCTTCTAGATTATTCCTGATACTTCTTGTTGATGGGCTTTTTTAGGTTGGGCCTGGCTACATGGGCCTAAAAACGCCTCGTATTCCGAGCTTTTCGCTTATATAAGTGTAGTGTGAAGTGAGAATCCTCACTTCACTTCACATTTCTCATACTTTCTCTCACAATTCTCTCTAGAGTTCTCCCTTTGAGAAGGCGATTTCCGGCGACCTCAGCGACCACAGCTCCACCTTTCTCAAGTTTTTTTGGGTTTCGAGCATTCAACCGAAGCATATCAATGGCGGATCGTGACTTGGCTCATTTGCAGAAGATGAATGTTTCTAAGAGAGGTACAAACATTCAAATTCAATCTCCGTATACTTCCCTAATTGATATGATTAACTCTAGAGGTGATGAATATCCCTCTCTATCTGAGTTAGATTCGTATAACCATGGTAACACCTTTCATGAGTTATATGGTAGAATTGAGTCCATGAACACCCTGTACAGACTTCCACCCCACCTTAGGATTACTCCAGCCGCCCCTGGGGATAGGACATGTAACTGGGAGGGGGATACCTTGTTTATTTATCGAGGAGCCCTGACCGCGGGTCTTAGGTTCCCATTCCATGAATTTATTCCTCGCTCACTCGCTGATGTACAAATCAACCCTTGTCAACTCCCTCCTAACGCTTGGAGGAACATTATATGTTTTATGGTCCTTTGTCTTAGAAACAATTTTCCTCTTTCCGTAGCTGTCTTTAGAAAAGTTTTCCAATTCTATAATAGCTCCATGAGTCAACCGGGTTGGGTTTTAATTCGTCAACGGCCCAAAATCCCCCATATCTTTGATAGTAACTCCATAGTTGAGAACAACCCCAAATGGAGGGATGAGTTCGTTAGGCTGACCTGGTCGGGGGTGATTGGGCCACACTCTTCCGTAGGCCCTTTTGCAAAGTGTCAGATGGGAGTCCAGGTAGCATCAGGTTATCTGATGAGGAGGAGGTGGCCTATCAAGCCTTAATTTCAGATGATGGGAAAACAGACACCTGGACCCTCTTAGAGGAGTTTTCCTTGAAGAAAGTTGGTCTCTCTCAGGCCAGTGATAAGGGTAAATTTATAACTGGATATCTATTTTTCCTTCCCTTTAACTGTAACATTTTATCTCCTGCAATTTAATATTCCTTCTATCTTTTTCTTTCAGCTTGCGAGGCCATCAATAACGTCAACAGGCCCAAGGAAGGGGAGTCTGGCCGCCAGAAGAGGGCCAAGCTAAACATGGACCCCAGGAGCAAGCCTGACGGTCCTACTTTCCTTAAGCCCCACGTCCCGGTGGTCGAGCTGGGGGACGATGTGGATCCTCCACTTAAGGCACATTCCTTCAGGCCTAACTGGGGCTTCAGGAGGAGCGATACGGTGGTTGGATCCACCAAACATGCTAAGGATTGGTCGTACCATTCCATCACTCCCCACGATTTTACTGACATTGTTACGGGAGTGATATCGAGACTATTGAGCTTCTGGGTTCTCAAGCCCAAGCTGCGGTAACTTTCTTTTTTCTTTTTTCTTTGAATTCCAACTTTCTCGTATTTCAACGAACTTGTGTTAACTCATATTTCTTTGCAGATTAACACCTACTTCCAGGCAGCTCTCCATCAGGCTAGGTCCTGGAAGGGTAACTCTGATGGGTTTGAGAAGGAGATGAAGAAATGGGAGGAGAGAGCCAAGGTCCTGGAGAAGAAGTTGGACACGAAGAAGGAGGAGCTGGCTAAGGCTCATTCCGAGCTGGTGAAACTTAGGAGCGATAAGGATAAGCTCATTGAAGACTACATGGATTCTGACAAGTTTAAGAATCTCATGGAGATTCATGATGAGGGTCTTTATTCCCTACAGTTTACTCAGGGATGGGATGCGGCCGTAAAGGCGGTTTCTGAGAGGCATCCGGGCTTAGTCGACCCTAAGGACTTTATAAGTCCTGAGCAGGCTGAGACGGAGGACGGCATAGATGCCCTCTTCAACTCCCCTCAGCCAGATGATCGCATCTTGGATCCTAACACTGCTTCTCCTCCCGCTTCTCCTGCGAAGGATGCTGAAGGTGCTGATAAGGAGCAAGAGAATGAAGGCTCCCGCATGGAGGAGTAGTTTTTCATTATGTAATTTTATCCTTAACTTATGTCTGGACTTTTGTTTGTATTAAAACTTATTACCCTCCGGGGTTATTTTATATGCTACTTTCCTTATTCGCATCTTTCTCCTTTATCTTTCCGATACTTTAATATGTATTCAAACTTGAACTAATTGGCCACACAAGTACTATCACAACTCAAACATCAATAGGTTGAAATAATTTTGAACTCTTCAATTTGAAGTCTGGTTTTTCAAAACCTTACATAATATGGGTTCGACCATTAACAATAATAACTTGACAATGTAAATTCTACTGGAATATAAAATCCTATGTAAGCAAAGCTTCAAGGTGCTTTTCAACCTACTTGTCATCCAGACAAGTAAGAATCGTATTTAATTGCCCTATACATAGTAAACCTTCAAGTTTTGTGCATGCCAAGTTCTTGGGACTTCAAAACCATCCATTGTCTCCAGCTTGTAGGTTCCTCTACCTTGAACGCTCTTGACTTTGTACGGCCCTTCCCAATTCGGGGCAAGCTTCCCTTTCTGTCCTACCCCAGAAGCTTCTATCTTCCTCAAGACTAGGTCACCTTGTTTAAAGAACCTTTCTTTAACCCTTAGGTTGTAGTAGAATGAAGCCTTCTTCTGATACTCTACTATCTTTGCATGTGCCCCATCTCGCACTTCATCGATTAAGTCCAGAGCCAACCTTTGTCCTTCCTCATTTTCCTCAGCACTGAAAGCCTGAATCCTTGGAGAAGAATGTGATATCTCCACAGGAACAACTGCTTCTGCCCCATATGCCAACATGAAGGGGGTTGCTCCAGTAGTGACTCTACAGGTAGTCCTATAGGCCCATAATATTGGAAGTATCTCATCCACCCAATTATTTCTTGATTTCTCGATCATCTTCTTTAGTCCATCCAAGATTATTTGATTTACTACCTCCGTTTGCCCATTGGCTTGCGGGTGAGCCACAGAGGTGAACCATAACTCAATTTCATTTTCTTCACAATACTTCTTAAATTCCTCGTTGTTAAACTGCATTCTATTGTCGGTGACTAGGATACAGGGAATTTCATACCGGCACATAATATTTTCCCACAGGAATTGTGCAACGTGCTTAGTTGTGATCTTGGCCAAAGGTTTGGCTTCAATCCATTTGGTGAAATAATCAATGGCTACAATCAGGAACTTTCTTTGTGCCGTGGCCATGGGGAAAGGCCCTAGAATATCCATCCCCCACATAGCAAAGGGAATAGGCGAGTTGATAGAGGTCAGCATCTCGGGGGGTTGTCTAACAACTGGTGCATGCTTCTGACAGTGATCACACTTCTTCACATATTCTTTGGCATCAGCCATCATTTCTGGCCAATAGAAGCCTAAACGGGTTATCTTATGAGCCAAGGCCCTGCTCCCCAAGTGTTGCCCACAAATACCTTCATGCACTTCCTCAAGAGCCAAGCGTGCCTCATCGGGCCTGAGACACCTCAAGTAAGGAACCACGAAAGATCTTTTATACAGAATCCCATCTATCGAAGAGTACCTTAGTGCTCGAACAGTCAACTTCCGTGCTTCAGTTGCATCGCTTGGCAACCAACCGGTTTGAATGTGAGCCTTGATGGGATCAATCCATGACGTCCCCGGGCCTATGGGAGCCACAAGCTTAACATCTATGCTTCGTGTCTTCAAAACACGGAAGTACACACTTCCTGAACTTTCTTCTATCTCAAATGAAGCAAACTTTGATAACGCATCTGCCTTAGCATTTTCTTCCCTTGGAATGTGTTCAACATGGCATTCATTAAATTGGGTCATCACAGCCCTTATTAGACGGACATACTTAGCCATCGTATCATCCCTTGCCTCAAATTCTCCCTTTACCTGGGATATGATCAGTTTCGAGTCTTCACGGACCTTTAGGTTTTTAACTCTAAGTGTCCCAACTAGGCCAAGGCCAGCTATCAGGGTTTCATATTCTGCCTCATTGTTTATGGTTGGGAAGTCTAGCTTCATAGCATACTCAATTAAGAACCCATCAGGGCTTTGCAATACCAATCCTGCTCCACTGGGGTTTGTTTTTGATGCTCCATCAAAATAGAGAACCCAATACTCTTTCTCCTTATCATCCTTCTCTCTGTCCCCATTATCGACTCCCTTATCTTGCGGTATGGTATCTTCCTGCCCCCCGACTTCTTGGTTGGGTATGGTACATTCCACCACGAAGTCAGCTAGCGTCTGGGCTTTTATTGCCGTTCGCGGCTTATACTTGAGATCGAACTCTCCCAGCTCTATTTCCCACTTAATCAATCTCCCACTTTCCTTGGGACTGTGAATGATATTTCTCAGTGGCTGATTTGTTAGCACCTCAATCTGATGAGCCTGAAAGTAAGGACGCAGTTTTCTCGAAGCCATTACCAAGGCTAGAGCAAATTTCTCAATAGTTGAATAATTCAATTCAGCACCATGCAAAATTTTGCTGATATAATATACGGGTTTCTGGACTTTCAGCTCCTCTTTAACCAACACCGCACCCAAGGCGCTCTCTGAAACAGCCAAGTACAAGAATAAAACTTCATTCAAAGATGGTTTGGCCAACAACGGGGCCTGAGCCATATATTTCTTTAACTCTTCGAATACCAAGAACGAAAGTAAACCACGATGCTAATTAAGTTATGGTGAACGAGTTGGCTAAATCAGCTCATCTCTTGCCCATTAATGAAAGATATTCACTGGATAAGTTAATTTTCATGTATTTGAAGGAAATAGTAATTTGTCATGGAATCGTCCTAGCGCAACAACCTTTCCTGTGAGCTTCTGAACATCCTTGACGGTTTTTGGTGGTTCCATGTCTAGGATTGCCTTTATTTTGTCGGGGTTAGCCTCTATCCCCCTCTTAGAGACCATCAATCCCAAAAAATTTCCAGATCCTACTCCGAAAGCACATTTTGTAGGGTTTAACATCATCTTATGGTACCTCAGAACCTCAAAAGCTTCCCTCAAATGGGTTATATGATCAGTCTTTGCTAGACTCTTGACTAACATGTCATCAATATAGACTTCCATAGTCTTACCAATAAGGTCCTTAAAAATTTTATTTACCAACCTTTGATAGGTGGCTCCTGCATTCTTAAGACCAAATGTCATAACAAGATAACAATAAACACCAAAGTCAGTGATGAATGCTACCTTTGGAATGTCATCCTTATACATTTTGATCTGGTTGTATCCGCTAAATCCATCCATGAAACTCAGCATCTCATGCCCAGCAGTGGCATCAATCAAAGTATCAATCCTTGGCAACGGAAAACAATCTTTAGGGCATGCATCATTCAGATCAGCGAAGTCTATACACATCCACCACTTTCCATTAGCCTTCTTCACCATTACAGGGTTTGCTAACCACTCCGGAAATTGAATCTCCTCAATAAAACCAGCCTCTAAGAGCTTTTCTACTTCCTGTTTTATAGCCTCTTGTCTTTCCGGGGCAAAATTTCTTTTCTTTTGTTTCACTATCTTACGGCTTGGATCCACGTTTAACTTGTGAGTAATCAGCTCCGGGTCTATGCCTGGCATATCAGCTGCTGACCACGCAAACACATCACTATTTTCTTGCAAAAATTTCACCAACTTCAATCTAAGGGGCTCCTCTAATGTGGCTCCAATGAAAGTCATCCTCTCAGGATTCTCGGGGTCTAAAGGAACCGAAACCAAGTCTTCTGCTGGCTTTCCTCTCTTCTCGTCATTTTCTCGGACATCCATATCTTCAATAGGAAGAACCTGCCCCCCGACTCCATCTGCCCTCAAAGAGGCCACATAACAGCTTCTAGCCATTTTTTGATCTCCTCTCTCTTCTCCAATCCCGTTCCGGGTGGGAAAATTCATGACTGAATGGTAGGAAGAAGGGACTGCCTTGAAGTCATGTATCCCTGTTCTTCCCATGATAGCTTTATAGGTTGAACTAGCCTTTACTACCACAAAATCCAACATCTGCGTTGCTTGTCTTGGTTCCGTACCTATGGTGGTTGGCAACTTGGTTATCCCTTCTACAGGACATTCTACTCCAGAAAATCCATATATCGGCATGTCGGTTGGTGTCAACTGGGAGTCGTTATACCCCATCCTTAGAAAGGTGTCGTGGAGCAAGATATCCCCAGAAGCACCATTATCCACAAGGACCCTCTTAACCGAGCTATTTCCTATTATCGGTGTTATGACCAGCGGGTCGTCATGAGGAAACTTTACACCCTCTAGGTTAGAATCATCAAAAGCCAATGTTACTTCTGTCCTGGCCCTCTTCGGGGCTTCTCCAACAATATGCATAACCTCTCTAGTATATGTCTTTCTGGAATTTTTGGACAATCCAACAGCAGTTGGACCCCCAAAGATCGTGATTATCACAGGCCCTCGAGGTCGCGGCCCTCCAAAAATTGCATTTATAACCGGCCCTCTAGGTTGGGGATTCCGCCCCTGATCATCTTGGTCCCTCCTACGATCTTCAAAGTTCTTCCTTCCATTATTATTCCTGTCCCCTCCTTCTCCAGTATACTTGTTCAATCTTTCTTTTCGAATCAAAAACTCAATTTCCTCTTTCAATTGCCTACACTCATCGGTGTCATGGCCAACATCTTCGTGAAATCTGCAATACTTGCTCTTATCTAGTTTGGCGGGATCAACCTTCAAGGGCTTAGGCCAGCGAATATCTCTATCTTTCTCAATCTCCATCAAAATCTGGCTTCTAGGAGCATTCAGCTTAGCATATTCAGTGAACTTTTGCCCAGGTCCTCCCTTCTTGGGGATTGAATCAGAATTTTGTTCGGTTCTAGGATACTTGTCCTTAGCAATATATTCTAAATCAGTTTTCCGCTTCTTGTTTCCAGTGGGATCATTACTTACTACGGTCTTCCTCATACTTTATTCAACCTTGATATACTTCCCTGCCCTCTCTTGGAGCTGCAACATGCTTTCAGGGGGACGTTTGGCCAAGGACATCTTGAAAAACTCATCCTTAGTTCCTTGGTGCAGTGCTATCATGGCTACCTTATCATCAAGGTCCGGGACTTTTAAAGCCTCCTTTGTGAAATGATTCAGGTAATCTCTCAAGGATTCCTTAGCTCCCTGCACAATACTCATAAGAGATGCTGAACTTTTCTCATGGACTCTCCCACTGATGAACTGCTTAATAAAAGCCTGACTTAACTCTCTGAAAGATCCAATAGAGTTTGGGGGCAAGCGACTGTACCATCTTTGAGCCATACCCGACAGGGTTTAAGGGAAGGCCCGACACTTTATAGCATCATTCACGGGTTGCAGCAGCAGTGCATTAGAGAATGTCCTAACATGATTAGCGGGGTCTCCCGTGCCATCATAGGATTTGATAGTGGGCATCTTGAATTTCCTTGAGATATGGACATTCATTATCTCTTCAGTGAAGGGCGGAGTTGGATTATCAGGATCTCCAAGGGGAAGGAGATTGCTTGGATCAGTTCTTGGGACAACAGCCCTTCTCCGTACCGGACCATCCAGGTCTATGACAGGAGGAGGATTTCTCCCCCCAGGAGGTATCTGGGGTCTGGTGGCCTGGTGAGCCTCCAAGTAACGCCTCAGCCTTTGGATCTCGGCCTCATGAGCCCTGATCCTTTCCTGCACTTTTTGGGGATTCCCCCCTTGGGTGCTTTGAGGTCGTTGCCTTCCATCGGCCATCGGCTCTTTGCCAGGACGCCTCCTTCTTGGGGCCACTTCATCATCCGAAGATTCGGAGTCTCTCTCGGTGTAAGGACCAGAAAATTCCCGATCCTCGGGGATAGGAGCCAAACCTCGTATATAGGGGGTGATTGCCCTCGTGCTTCACTTCGCCCAGCATATCCACTTCCACCAACCTCGGGGTAAAGTGGCATCCCATAAGGGGGGTTAGTAGTAACAATAGTTGAATATCCATACCCAACGGGTCGAGAATTCACAGGTATATGTACTTGTTGAACTTGAGGATTCGTACCTTGAATAGTCGGGGGAGTCGTCCCTTGTGGTTGAGGTTGAGTTGCCCCTATCTGGGCTTCCACTTGATTAGATGCATAAGTTAAGTGGGGAGGTATCTCCACGGTTGATGAAATCACCTGGGTTGTCACCGATGGTGTTCCTTCTTCCAGAGCTCTAATTGTTCTCTGTGTTCTCACCATCGTTGTTGTTGTGCTTTCCCACAGACGGCGCCAAATGTTATGGATAAAAAACTAATATATATAATTGATGTATTTATTACTAAGGTACGGGAGCTCAAGGCCTTTAATGGCTGCTCTCGTGTTTCGTAGCTTAACTTTGCCTTTACGAGATGCCTACGTATCTCTGTGAATTAGAGAATCAAGCCAAAAAACGTAGTTCTGATTTGTGGGGTGAGACCCCTTATATAGATGTGGGAGTCCTTGAATTGGACTTGGTATAGGAGACTTGGTGGTCAAGTCTCTGAATTAGGATAGACTTAGGAGTCCTAGGGAGTAGGAAGCTGATTCCTTATCCCATGAAGTTCCTTGGAGGCCAATCTACAAGGATTTATATCCCCACTAGGACTTATCTTAATACATGTTTTTCTCCCTTATTTATTAATTACGAAATTAATAAATAATCAGGGTTTTTGGGTCTTCTTTGTTTCATCAGGCCTGATCTGGTCCATCAGGTCTGATCAACATGTTAACCTTTCTGGTCTGAATGTCATACATCTTCTTATTGGGCCTTGCAGCCCAAACTGTAATATTTAATTATGTAATCAGGATTTATTTATCCCTATGAGAGGTATTTATAGGATCAAGTCAATTGATTATTTATATTAAAATTACTATTTTCATTGGTAATGCATTATTATTTTTGGGAGTTGTCCCGATTTTAAGAATATTTGAAATTTAAAATGAGATCTCACGAGATTTGTTAAAACTACGATAATTTATTAAATCGATTTATTTTTCATTTTTCACTTAAAAAAAACTAGCTTTTTAAAAAGAATTCTTTTAGATCAGCAATATTCATTGATCAAGATAATATTGTACAAATATTTTGAATTATTCAAATAAAAGTTATATATATACTATATTGTAGCATTTGATTCAATGCATTTTATATTATTTAAAAAAAATATATATTGTTCAATGATTTGAAGGAATTAACCAACTCAACTAATATTTATAAAACTTTATCGAACTGAAATTTTTTAATTTTAGGAAAATAGTATAAAATGTTATCAAATTATTATATGAAGAAATATTAGAGTCGTAATGAAAAAACTTAAAAACGGTTTAAATAATAATATAAATACAATTTTTCTTTCGAAGTCTTTAAAAAATCATGAATATCAATAACAATTCTTAAAAATATATAATTCATTTTTATGTTACAACAATGATTGATACCCAGTTGCGTAAAAAATGAATATGGATTGTTTGTCAGTGATAATGTGAATACCGTATATAAATTATAGCAATTTATTTATTACATAATTTTAATTTTTGAATAATTATAAATACATGTTATTTAAATAATCAATTGTCTCACTGGATGTTAATAATGATTGTACATGTACATAAATAAGATATTTAGCATATAAATAATTAAAATCATCATAATTTACTAAGAGATGTAATATACAATAATTATATGCTAACACACACATACAGATAACTTAATTTTACTTTATTAACAATAGTGTAAATAAAAAACTAACATTTTCCCATAAATACATACGTTGAATTTCAAAAACTGATATTTTTCATTAAAATCAACTTTAATATTAACAATAATGTAAAATTTACATTATTGTATATTATGATTGCAAGTCATTCTGACTACAGTTATGCCTTTTTTAACTTTTTAAATTGAGTAAATTAATTGTAAGTTAGTAGTGAACTCAATAATAATATAGAATAATAATATAGAGCAGTACATATAGTTTATTTAAATAAAATTCAAGATTTTGGTCAACTCTGTATTCAACATATATGTTAATTTTTAGCTTTTTATTTGTAAACATACTAACGGCATTCTACGGATTAAGTTTAATCATTTCGTTTTAAACGTAAACTTACTACCCTGTTTATATTCATTCAATATTAAATATAAAATAACGAGTAAGAAAAATATAATATAATAATATTTGAGGGGATATTCACTCCTAAAAGTGAGGAATCATTCAAAACTCCTAACGTTATTGAGGTGGACATGGAGCTTGTTGAAAAGAAATTTTATCTCCATTTATTCAAAATTTGACTAAAGAGTCTACATAAGGATATTGTTGGAGTTACTCTAAAAATATTATAATTGCATGATGCATAAAAAAACTCTAGAAAATGACTCGTGTCTCGCACGGGTTATTATGCTAGTTTATGTTAATGGGCCAAATAAGGTTTGTATATAAAGAATAAAATAAGTTTTGGGTTCATAACTTTGATCACAAAATGGGCTCCTCCATTTTGATCTGTTTGATTGAGATGTAACCAACGATGACGATAGAGTGAAACGAAAGATCTAGAATCTATTTTCTAGATTATTCTAACAATTATATAAACGACCTCCACTCTACAATTTGTAATCCTATACATTTGTTTTTTCACATTTCTCTCTATAAATTCATAAAATATAATCTCTAAGTTTTACAAAATTTAGAAATTTGTATATTTTTAAAAAATATTACATTCACGTACTATTGCGACTTCTCCGCCACATCTTGATCTCAAAGCTTATAACACCACCGTTGACAGGAGTAATTCAATCTTAAATCAAATTATTGAGTTATAATAATCATTGTTACCCAATATTTTATCTTTTTAGTGAGTATTTAATTTTTTTACAGGATCTTTGCAGGTATTTCGTAGTACAGTTGTAAGTTTCTTAACAAATTATTTTTTTATCAAGTCATATCGGTAAGTCATTTTTATCCTAGTTTTCTCCCATCAGAGACTATATTTATTGGATTTAAGTATATATGTGAGTGTGCCCGCGTATGTGTCTATTTATATATACTGTTATGGTGTAGATATGTTTTTTCTAATCAAATTGGCTCGAATCGAAATAAAATTTTCAGATCTAAATTTGTTTTCTCCATTCGAATGTGTGTTTACATAAAGTGAAATCTGAAATCAATTCAAATATTTTATACATTAGTTATATGATATATAAATATATGTTTTTTTATTTGTATTTGGGATCAAGTTTTAAAATGATTTATATTTTGGTCCAATTTGCATATTTTTTTTTAAAATTCTTTAGGAACCAAATCTCATTTTTTAGGATCATTTTAAGATTGTATGACAAGTTAGATTGATCATTATTGAGAAGAATCGGTCGACAATTTAATGTGACATAAAAATTGAATATTTAGTTATTTTGATATTAATTTTATCCTCTTTATGCACATTTTTAAAATTTTAATACATTTAACTTACATGAATATATGTTTTATGTTATTCTAAACATACCCTTTTAATTTTGATGTTCGTAAATGATATATTTGCAGTAAATAATGAAGAAAATGCTCCAAAAATGGTAATTGAATACATGAGGATACAATGTAAGTATTTTTATATTTTGTGTTAAATTTATGAAATGTTTGTTTAAAGTGTTACAATGATCCAGATATATATACAATATCTTACAATTCTGGTTTATTAATTTATTGATATAAATAAGCAAGAAATCTCGATGATACCCAACTAGAGATGTACAAAAGGCCCACCGGGCCGGGCTTTTCGGGTTTTGACTTTAACCGGGTCGGGCCGGGCTTTCCGAAAATGTCAGAGCCCGTTTGGGCCCTCGAGGCGGGCCTAATCGGGTTTTTTTTTCCGGGCAGGATCGGATCAGGCCGTGTTTTTTTCTAATTTAAATCGGATCGAGTATTATTAGAGATTCCGAAGAATACATATGTTAGCAACTAGATCATCGTAAAAATGTATTAGTTTACATGGAATATTTTATGAAAACATTACTTCGTTGAAAACATTTAAATTTGGCAAAAAATAAACATGTTTATAGAATAATATGTTTTATCATTGTTATGATAACAATGATATCCAAATATATATAGTGTACTTATTATATCTTCTTTCATTATTTATGCAACGAAGTATATAAATAATATTATTAATCACAAATATGTAAATATATATATATATGTGTTTAAAGTATTATTTATATTTATAGTAAATGTGAATTTATAAATATATATATATATAAGAAAATATATTAGAATAATCAGATTATAACTGAGTTTTTTCGGGCTTTTAATCGGGTTGGGCCGAAACCCGGGTTTTAACCGGGGCGGACCAGGTTTTGCCTAAAAATATAGGGCCCGTCGAGTCCCGAAACCCGGACCGAATTTGACTGGGTTTTAACCGGATCGAACTGAGCCAGATTTTCGGACCGAACTTTTTATGCATCTCTACGCCCAACACCTTTTGATGCATACCTCACCCCTTAAAGAGATATTGAGATTTCGATTCTTGTCGAAGACACGATGAGGATGAGTCCGCATGGATGTGTAATTAGAAAAAATAAATAAAATTAGGTGATAAATAAAATATATTTTGTTTTAACTTAAGAAATAAGGGGAGGAGAAAAGCAAAATAGAATATACGGTCCCCAAAATCTGTATCTGACACTCCTACGCTTCTGTAGTTCTGTAGACAGCACCAATTACAGTGCGCACATATTTTCTCACACTCCTCCGCCCCCTCACTCTCCTGTTTTTTCTACTCTCCTCTCTCTCTCTCTCTCAATATTTGTCTAAAATTTTACACCAAGTCTAATTACTTCCTATCTCTCTCTCTCTCTCTCTCAATATTTTATATAAATTTTCACGCTACGCTTCTGATTTCTGAATAGTTGCAATCTCTCTCTCTCTCTCTCATAAGGTAAGCGACATTCTCCGATTTTACCTTTTATCCCACCTCTTCAATTTTGGGGGTTTATATCTGCTACTGTTTCTCATCATTTATAATTAGTACATGTATTTTGATTTTGCACAATCATTTACTAATTAATTTCACCTCTCTACACTTATGCTTCTTAATTTTACCGTTCATCTACATGCAGATTTTTTTACTGTTCAATTTTGTTTGATTCAACTCTTTCTTTTTACTAAAGATGTTTATGCTTTGTTGTTTGATTAGCTGAATTGTGGCGACATGGACGACTCCTCGTTGATTTCTCCGTGTCCGCTTTCGGATTTTTCCCCAATGCCATCTCCCACGGCTCCAGGTACTCTCCCTCACTTGGCATTATGATTTATTCATTATTTTGCAGTGATTAAGTTTTTTTACCATCTGGTTGTGTTTGTGTTTATGATTTCATAACTCGGTTAGACATTACGTGCTCGATTTCCTTTTTTCGTATTTTGTGTCGAGAAATTAGTTAATTGAACTGATTGATTTGTGCATTCTGAATTAATACTTGATGGTGTGCATTCCTGAATAAATGTTTGTTTTGGGCAAGTACTTCCATATTTAAGGTATATTTTTGGAAGTTCTTTTTGTGGACAAGTTTCTCGAATATTTAACTCGTGCATCTTTTTAATTGATCTTATAATTGAGATTCTGTTATTTCGCGCATTGATATCCTTTTGCATAAGTTTTGGTGGGAGTCCGTCAAAAATATTTTCTCGGGTAAATGTACCTCTAATCTAAAAATTTCGTCAAGAATTTTAACACAAGCAAGAGATTCTTCCTTTCTTCATTGGGCTCTGCCCGGAATGAATGATTTCTAATACTCTTCAAGTAAATATCCCAATTACAGAAAGATTTTTATGATTAATCTAGGATGCAGAGTTTGTTACTTGATGTTATGAAATGTGTGTATTGTTGACGAGCTGACATGGAAAACTGGTATCATGATTATTTTGGTTATTATATGGTTTTAATATGTTTTCTTTTTTCAATTAAGTGGCAAAATTTTCTATATTTGCATGCTTAATGATTGATGTCACAGAATTACACTACTTGAAAGTTCTTTCTTCAAAAGAATAAATTATATTCAACCTATAGGGATGATAGATATTCGTTAGCATCCATCTTAAATCTTACTTGCATGAACTCTTTTTCTTCTTGTCGGACATTCTTTTGATATTGATTACTGATCAGGCATCCATTTACTTCTCTTGGTTATTTCCTATGTTTAAACTCAAACACTCCAGTCCATATGTGTTTTATGAGATTTCCACGCTCATCCTAGTTCAACAAGGCGGGAACCATATTAGGCCAAAGTCCTTTGGTAACCATATATTTATGCTTAGGTATATTTTTCTAATTGAGGAGGCTGGTATCCTGGATACTTGACACTTTCTTCGTGATGCACTTAGTAAAGTCTCAAACTATCTTACTTCTTCGTGCTGCTGAAATAACTAAAGATCCAAAGGATGTAAAATGATGCATTACACTCGTAAATTTAAGTCAAGAGGCTCTTCTAGGACAATCTTCGATAATAATGGAAATATGTTCAAAAACACTTGCTTTGTCATTTGATTTTTTCATTTTCTTTACACCATAATTCTAGCAAGTATACAGCACTTCCTGATCGAAACCAGAATTTTTTTTTATGTTTTACAGTTATACATGAATACTACAAGATACTCCTCAAATGAATTACACAGATATGTTGATGATAATTCTCATATATCGGTCTTTCTTTAGAACGGAGAGGCCGCATGCATAATTTATAGCATGAACTGGATTTGACTATTCATTTTTTGCAGATGTGTATTTAAAAAGGAACAAAAGGAAAGCTAGTGAAGATGCAGCATTCAGCACCCCGAAAATCTCTTGTTGCTGTCATTTTACAGTAGGTGACCTCTTGAAGGAACTGGAGACGGGTAAATATGGGGATGTAACCAAAAAGATGAACGACCTTTACGAGCGCAGAATGGCTTCACTAGAGCCTTTTTATAAAGATTTACCCAAATGCTCGAGCAGCTACAGGTCAGTTGAACTGGATAAAGGAACCAAGCCTAGTGAAGCAGCACGTCAATTAACTATAATTGATTCAGACGAAGAGCTTGGAGATCAGACACCTGTCCTACATCAAGATGTCCTCTTTACTGATAGGTTTCCTCCTTATGTTACAAAGGTACCGTTTCCTGCTTATTCTTTATAATGGTGTTATATTATTGTATGCAGTTATAGAATTTTGAAATACTAACCTAGAATGTACTGTTGCCTCAATGTTGGGACATCCATGTAGCCCAACGTGAAATTACGTACATAGAAGGAGCTGTCATTTCCATGGGAAATCATATTTAGAAAATAGATAAGAAAATATGAACAGATAAATGAGGATTGTAGTTCCAGTTGTTTACATTATCAGTATATTTGATAAAAGTGCAACTTGTTTATAATGTCATATAAATCAGTCAAATTTAAGGGTGACACAAGAATGCCTGCATAAATTTCAAATGAGGAATCTGACTAAACCCTAGTTCTGAAACTTATCAAAAGAAAAAATAGGTTGAAATATCATCTTGCATGCTCACTTGTTACTGCAAAATGAAAAGTATTTTCCTATCCAGTACTGAATTAGTTTTTTTCTGTATTAGAACCCTCTACCTTTCCCTCCAACCTCACTTCCCATCCCATTGAGCTTTAGCAGGGGTTTATATATTAGTACTTGTACCCTTTTTCAGTTGATTAGAATTGGATCTGTTACTTTGTCAGTGTCATCTCATACTGGACACACTATGTTCTACACAGGCTTCTGCAGATGGTTTTGCAAGCATTATTGACAAAAAAAATATCAAGAAAGATAACGGCGATAAAACCAAAGAGCCTGGCCTTGTTGGTGAAACATGTACCGGAAAGAAAGGCGCTTACATTGGTGTAGAGGATAATTCGACTGATGAGCAATGTCAAAACAATGCTTCAGAAGACGAAGAGCCAAGCCTTGTTCGTGAAACATGTATTGAAAAGAAAGGCACTTACATTGGTGTAGAGGATGAGTCAACTGATGAAGATGATGAACAATGTCAAAATAATGATCCGGAGTTAGCCGATATGTTCCAAGAGATGACATTTGCACTAGAATCTTGCAAGGTAATTTTGTTAAATCCCTGATTTGGCATGCCTCACTGCGTTTAACGGATTGAGCTTTAATTAGTTTATCGTGGAAGTCCATGACTCAGTTTGTAACTGAACCAGAGGGTAACAGAGGAAGTCAGGACTTTCTATCATTGGATGTATATGAATATACTAGAGAACTTCTTCAACTTCTGGTGATGGTTAATATGCTCCTAATTCTGGATATAGTTTACAATGTGGCAGTGTATGGAGAAGATTTTTCATGTAGTTGTATTTTATAGTAATATGGATATAGTTAGTATGTATGACAATGTTCATCACTTCTGAATAAGTAATGCTGTATGCTATATTAGAAACACTTTTTTCCTTTTTGTAATAAACACCTTCTAGCTGCTTGTTTTAAAGTTGTCAAAGTACTTCTTTATGCCAAGGTCAATTGTGTTTCAAGTTTTAGCTAAACTTTCTTTAATTTATAGTCAAGATGGCCTAACCTGAATTATTTCATTTTTCTTGTGGGATCATATTCTAAGAAGCAATATTTATTAGCCAGTGCTATTATATTAATTCAATCTAATAACATATTAAATTAGCACAATTCTCGCTGGGTAACTCTTTTCAAGTTGCAATAAAGTCACAAAATTGTGCTTTTGGGCATGGGATTTTAATTACTTACACCGCACTGAGGCATGCTTTTTGACATATATTTCCTTTCTCTAGTAATTATGTTGAAGATACTGATTGTTTCATCATTTACATTTAAATCTCAAATTTGTCCTGCAAGTTCAAACATTAACTCACACTTTTTCCTGTCCTTTAAGGATGCCTCTGCAAATGCTTCGTCTGATGAGTATGCAACTGACGATGAAGATGATTGTGACCATTCATTTATCTTAAGGGATGACATTGGCTATGTTTGTCGTATATGTGGATATATTCAAAGAAAAATTGATTCCATAATTGAATACCAGTATGCAAAGGTGCGCAGTCCTCTTCTAAACTTGGAATTGTTTTTATATTGAAATTCAATCTTACTAGAACATAGATGTACTGCGATGACGTATCTCCCTTTGAAGAAAAATGGATTCCATAATTGTTTTCTCCATAGTTTTATAATTCCTGACGTAGAGGAACAAGCAGAATAAAGATGTCAGGCTATACGTACTGCTTCTTGGCTTGTTCCTATAGCATGGTCCACTATAAGTATCTAAATATCCAGGATCTCTGTACATCCTTTCATTATGAACTCTGTAATGTGCTCCATCAGTCTGGTTCTACATTAAGTCGAGGGCTCCTATGATATATGTATTCTTGTTCTTTTTTAATTATTTAAATGGATTAGGAATGTGGTAAGTAGGTAAGAATAGTTACTGCCTCAAGCATAAGCATGTATACATCTTCGAATACTAGCTCAAGCACATGACAGCATGCAGTTCTTCATATTGACTTTTAAAATACTTTTTGGGGTACAGAGTTCTTTACTGCCAGGACCAGGTGCAGACACATATTTCTGCATATATGGACATTCTGCTATCTCTCAGCTATTTGAAAAGAAATTATTTGCATTAGTAAATGTGGGTTAGGTTCTTAAAAAAGTATAGAGTATTGGCCGTACTTTACACCGATTTTCAAAATAGTGGCCAAATTTTCAAATTTTCAAAACAGTGGCCAACTTTTATTTCCGTCTTTTAAAAAAATGGATGCCGTCAACTCCCGTTAAGTCTTCTCCGTTAACTAATATATTTAAAGTGTAAATTGCATACTTGTGGCCGTACTTCACACTTATTTTTAAAATAGTGGCTATATTTTTAAATTTTTTAATAATGACATTTTTAAATTTTCATCGTAGGAAGAGTTTTAAAGAGTTTTCCTAGATTGATCCTAATACTAGGTGTCGATTACCAAATCATTATCACTTTGGTTATAAGTTTTTTTAATGGGTGGACAATCTTCTCTATATTTTTGCTAAATTTTTTATTCATATTTTTGTGTGAGATTGAAAAAATATAGAAGTCGGGCACTTGATTAAATTAGAAAAGTGAAAAAACTGATAATTATATAAGTTGTGTTTGTACCTATTTGTTTAGCGATATCATATTTTTTTTGTGACGATAAAGATGTGAGTCCGGGTATCAATTTGACGAAACCATTCTTTTAAAAGGTGAAAAAAGATTTTAACAATTTATAAAAGTTTAACCACTATTTTGAAAATAAGTACGAAGAACAGCCACAATTCTGTAATTTACGCTTTAAATATATTATTTAACGGTGAAGACTTAACGGGAGTTGACGGAAGCCATTTTTTGTAAGGCGGAACAAAAAGTTGGTCATTGTTTTGAAAATTTGAAAATTTGGCAACTATTTTGAAAATCGATGTAAAATGCGGCCACCACTCTGTAATTTACTCAAAAGTATATTGTATTATTCTTTATACATTCATCTGGATGGCCTATTCCAGTAAACAACACATACTATTAAATAACTGTTTTATTATGCTGGCAGATAATAATCGTGGATTCTATCATGATCTGACGTGTGTATATAAATATATATGCATATTTTTGTATATAGGGTCTGGATCAATTTAGAAATCACTAAGGTTCATCACATATATAACAAGGGATCAACATATTTTTGTCTGTCGAACAAATATGTTTTATTTACTGGCAAGGTAGATCAAGTTCAGTTGGATATAATAACTTTAAATATTATTGATATAAAATTAATCACATTTTATGAATACAAAAAATGTATGTCTTTTTCTAAGATTATTCATAATGAGTTGAAATATTGAGCTATTACTGTGCATACAAATTATGTAGAATACAAAATATATATTACTCAACATAAAACAAATAACAAACTGGACAGTAATATTTATTGAGGATGATTTCATATTCTCGTCGGACTAGTTATTGAACTGCTATAAATGGAAAGCAAGTACGTCTTTGAGATTTTGTCCCTTGGAAACAGGCTTTCTCACATAGCAAATAGAAGTCATCAGTGCTTCTGAGTACTTTTTTAGCTGACTTAAATCCCAAGTAAATATGTGCATGCTAGTATTATGTACTAGAATAATGCTAGTATGTGTGCCTCGAACAAATTGTTTTTAAACAAACAGTGTGTGTTGGTTATGATAACCACTGCCGCTCTTCAAAAATCTATATAACATGTCTTATGCATATGTATTTGTCTCAGAAAACAAGTAACAGGACGTATAAATATGAAAGTCAGTCCGCGAGAGATGAAGAGGCCAATGACATTCTACCTGGTGAGATGAGGTCATCTGGACAGTATTTTGCTGCAACTGAATTCTTCGCTCATCCAAGGCACAGCAAGTTAATGAAACATCATCAAGTTGAGGGCTTTAATTTTTTGGCGAGAAACCTTGTAAATGATAATCCAGGTGGCTGCATCCTGGCCCATGCTCCAGGATCTGGAAAAACTTTTATGATAATTAGTTTTATACAGAGTTTTATGGCAAAATACCCCTCAGCACGACCACTCGTAGTGCTACCCAAAGGTATCTTGCAAACTTGGAAGAAGGAATTTCTCAAATGGCAAGTAGATGATGTTCCTTTACTTGATTTTTATTCTGTGAATGCTAAAGATAGATCTCAGCAACTGGAAGTTCTAAAACAGTGGGCTACGACACGAAGTATTCTCTTCCTGGGTTATACACAGTTTTCTTCAATTGTATGTGACTCAACTACCAATGAAAATAATTCTGCCTGTGAAAAAATTCTGGTAAAGCAAACGTCAATTCTCATCATGGATGAAGGTCACACTCCTAGAAATGAGAATACTGATCAGTTGGCTGCCCTTGAAAGGGTTGAGACGCCTCGAAAGGTCGTGCTTTCTGGAACGCTTTACCAGAACCATGTTAAGGAGGTTTTCAACATTCTGAATCTTGTGCGGCCAAGGTTTTTGAAGCTGGAATCATGCAAGGATTCTAAAAGGCGTATATTGAGTATAATAGAAACCACAAAGAAAGGGAACTTGTTGAAGAAAAGTAATCGTGAGTTTTATGAGATGGTAGAAGAATCGCTCCTCAGGGATGGCAACCTTGACCGCAAGGCACACATCATACAAGGTCTTAGGGACATGACTAGCAAGGTTCTTCACTACTACAAGGGTGATTTCCTGGATGAACTGCCTGGTCTTGTAGATTTCACATTGTTTCTCAATCTCAGCCCACAACAGAAACGTGAAGTTGTAGAACTGAAGAAATTAAGAGGAAGATTCAAAATTAGCTCTGATGGAGGTTCAATCTATGTGCACCCAAATTTAAAAAAACTTATAAAGTACACTGAAAGAAAAGACAGACTTGATCAGGTCAAGATTGATAAGATGCTTCGGCATTTGGATATCAATGCAGGAGTAAAAGCCAAATTTTATCTTAATCTGCTTCGTTTGTGCGAGTCGGCCGGCGAGAAGCTCCTGGTGTTTAGTCAATACCTTCCTCCTATGAAATTCCTAGAAAGATTAACAGTGAAGGTTAAAGGTTGGAGTCCGGGCAAGGAGATCTTTATGATCACAGGTGATTTGGATAATGATGCTCGAGAATTGAACATGGGACACTTTAACGACTCTTCAGATTCCAGAGTTTTATTTGGATCTATTAAAGCCTGTAGTGAAGGTATATCACTTGTGGGGGCTTCTCGAATAATTGTACTGGACGTTCATTTAAACCCGTCAGTTACCCGCCAGGCAATTGGGCGTGCATTCCGACCAGGCCAGGTGAGAAAGGTGTACGTATACCGACTGGTTGCTGCAGAATCACCTGAAGAGGAAGACCACTCCACTTGTTTTAAGAAGGAATCTATTCCGAAGCTGTGGTTTGAATGGAATGGGGTCTGCCGTCCAGAAGATTTCCAGCTGGAGAAAGTTGACGTGACAGATTGTGGGGATGATTTCTTGGAGACCTCAAGGTTACATGAAGATGTTCATTCTCTTTACAGAAGGTCAGTAAAGGTTTTGCGCTCGCTTTCTTCTTCTTCTTTTTTGTTTATGGTAGCTTTTTAAAGACTAAGATTCTAGTTTCTTGATTTTTCTCAGGTAAATATGTTTGCAACTTAATTGCTGTCTGTTCAACAAGTACCGTCTTGATTTATGTTGTACAGAAGTCGCTGGGCCTCTTCAGAAATTTATTTACAACTCATTGGTGTATATATGGCATGATATTGTGTAGGAACTTGTGAAGTTCTGTCTCTTTCCTACCATAAATGAATCACCTACGTTATATAGTTTTTGAAGTAGTGGTAGTTTATTGTTTCGGAAAGAATGATATTAATGCATATTTGGAAATACAGTCGGAGTCCAGTCTACTCATTATAAACTAGGTTCCAGAAACCATTGTGATAGTCTGGTATATGCATAACTTTTGGAGGTTTGTTGTTCTTTGTCTGAAGCATCCTCAGACTTGAGATTTTTTTTTATTAGTGCAATTGCATGCTAACCAGTTTACTATATTTACGTGTGTGTGTGTGTGTTTTCATTTTTCCTGTAATCAGTCTTAATCAGTTTTAGCATTGATTGATTTTGCTAGTGCACATATAAAATTTTGATTATTCGATTTAGTATGATACTGTATTTACTGCTACTTTCCAGAGGGCCAAGACCTTTTTAACCCCTTTTTATAATCGAACTGCTCAAAATACTAAATTTGAAGATTTGATCTGAATGCAAATCTAGTTGTGGTTGTGGATGGAAATACACTTATAAATATTCAGTATACTCGGGATCGTGGTCCTTCCTACTTGGCATTCCATATATCTCTTTCTACTCGACTTGTACTAGCAGCAACCTGTATCCAATACATTCTCTGACAATCTCACATTCACATCATACAAAATGAAATCAAAGCAACTCGACAAATAAGAAAATCACTTCCAAATGTGAGACCTCGTTCTGAAACAAAAAAATTGAACAATTAAAAATGGCATTCACTGTGACAAAATTAATTTAATCTGTCCCAACATCACGAGATATTTAGGCAACAAACGTAATACCCAGTACCCGCCTTATTTAGTACCATGAGAAGATGGCAATGGGGTCTTCATTAATATGATCTGTGCAGATATGGTGGGAAAGTGTATAACCTCATTTTAATAAGCATAGATGACTGACTTAAACTCATGTTGCAGCTCATAGCAAGGCAAAGTTGAGAAATTAAGAAAACCTAAAAACGCTTCTTACAAGCAACAATTAGAAAAAACAAGATTCAAGCAACAACGCCATGCAACAAATGGAATGAAACAAGTCTATGCTGACCATTTTCGAAAACAATCGACTCTCTGGATGTCGCAGAACAACAAACATAAACGTCCTGCTAATCGCCTAATTACTAACACCATATACTTACAATTGCCTGAGTCGTTGTATCATCGTCAACATTATACTCACAACAAACTTTTGGAGGTTCATTTTCTGTTTTTCCAATGATTTAACATTTGAAATAGTGTTTGTGGTTCATAGACATGACTACTGAAGAAGCCCAAAGAATCAAACACTTCTTCTGTAAGAAGTTGCAAAATCTTCATGCTGCTTACAGGCCCTCTGCTATAAAGGTGATCTTGTATCTGTGGCAAGCCATAGCCGAGTATGCCGATAGACACTTGACCGTTGCTTCAAGAGCTTCAAACAGTACAGTTAAAGATGTGTTACCAAAGTGCTGGATGGGAGACTAGTTTCAATCTCTTGTATTTGTGTTTTTTGGTTTGATGCGAGGGATAGTCCGTTAAAGATGTGCTTAGTGGTCTGTAATTATGTATGTGTAAGTCTAGTTTTTCATTCTCTTGCTTCTTGTTCACGTATTTCTTTTCTGTTCCATCTGAACTACATGAAAAATAGTGCACAATGATTGAAAACATGAGTACTTCTCAGTCTGAAGATGTATTGAAGCTTAAACTAAGTTACAGAAAGCATGACAGATGCGAAGAACATTCTTGCGACCAAAAGTCATTTGTATTGTTGATCAATGAAACACTCTTATTTGAAAATAGAATTTCTGGAAAAGGGAGACTCTTGCTCGCTGCTGGTTTAAACAATCCTACAGCAGACCGCCAGGCGATTGCCTCGGCTAGAGAAACCGTATTGGAGAAGATAAATGCAAAAAAAAGGTGTATCAAAACTGATCTACCATTCTACCATTTGAAAGATGGAATATATTTCAACCCGAATGTGTAGTTGTAGAATCATCAATTTGATGCCAGTGTCGGTTAAAAATCCACAAAGCATCTCCCTTAACAGCATCTCCATCATGATTACGATGCCAAGCATAGTAAGCATGGGTCCTGTTCTTGATATCAAGAATTGCATGGCCAAAGCTTGCCTCGCGAAAAGCTGAATACTTTGGTTGTGGCTCTGTCATACTAGACATAGGCAAATATTAAATGAATAAAATTAGCCATGTCAATTCTTAAGCGCTAGCATGTGCACGCGCAGACACACACTTATAAAGAGTTTATAGTATTGTTAAACTTACATGGTTGCCAAGCCTTCAATATTTCCTCCATCGCCAATGGTTATGTACATTGGCGCAGATGGGTCACTTACAGGACGACAAATTCCATTTACAATGTTATATGCAATATTCGATACACGTTCCTGTAACAGTTGCACACCATTTATCAATAAAAACTATAGAAAGGATGTTGTTCTAATGAATTGGAAGAATGCCAGTAGGAAAAACGAGAGTGCAAAGATAGCAATGAGATCCTAAGAGGCTACGACCAATGATTCTTATAAAATAGAGGGAAAGGTACTTACTGATCGTTCATACGCATGAACATGTCCTGCAAAAACGATGTCAACTTTGTATTGTACAAACCATGGTTCATACATCACTCTCATACTTTCACCTTCCATATAATGATACTTGTAGCTATTATACCACGGGGAATGCACTAGAACAATTAACCATGGTGTCTCACTTCTGTTGACTTTTGGTAGCTCCTCATAAAGCCATTGATATTGCGGAGTGTACATGCCTTTCGAAAAATGTGTATAAAGTATGTAAGACTCTTATTATGTAACATTATTGTCCTAAAAGATATACTGCCAAATGTTTACGGAAAAAAATAGATATACTGCCAATGTTTTCCTTAAATGTATTGAAACTAGTCATGGATGTTCCTGCCGCATATATTGCATGGATGTGGGTTCTAATATCTGTATTTAGTTCCTTACCATATGCTGAGTATGAGGACAAAACAATAATATAGGCTGAAGCTCTCTTGATTGAGTACCAAAACGGATCACTACTGTTTGATGCTTTGTGAGGGGTACGATAACGATGAGTAAAAGGCTTGAACGGTTTGCTTTCACCCTGTGGAGAAAATATAAAACTTGTAAAACACTTGTGATTTAGCTTACCATTCAGAGATTAGAAGAAATGGTAAATTTTAAAGAAAAATTAAACACAGAACAATATCTCATTATTTAAATATTAGTATAATGTGTTTATTTTACTGTTTTGACATGTTTTGCTAGCAAGGTCGTGATGTATTATATCTGTAGGAGCATTGACACTTTCTCAGCCCTCCTAGCCAATACATGTTTATTTGTATGAGCAAAGCAGCTTTACATGTAATATTTTTTGATGTGGTGCTCCACAATGTGAGTTTTATCAATCTACATAGTGCAGGTAACTTGCTTAAGGAATCCAAAAAAGGTTCAATAGCATAATTTAAGAAACCTATGATGATTTTTTTTAGCATTAAGAATACAAAAATAAATATTGATGATCTTGCAACATATATTTTACTAGGCAAGAAATAAAGGATGCTTACAATTTCAGGAGCGTAATCTATCTCATGATTCCCAGTAGTCCATATCCAGGGTTGATATGCTGTACTTCTCTCAACGAACCTTCCCCATGTATCCCACTTAACATTGTCATGATTTGGGTGGTTATCAGCATAAGATAGATCGCCCACGTACAAAACAGCTTGACCTACTGTTGGATTTTGTTCGTAATGTGTAAGGGTACTATTTGAATCATAAGTCTGACCAAGATCCCCTGCAATAGAGTCATTAATAGGCAAACTTTTAGAATTTCTTCCTTTATCAAATAATCGGAAAAAAATGTTTGCCCATTTCAATCTTTGATAAGCAAGAAAAATAGAGGATCAATCCATATAGGAATAGATACATTGCCCCTAGTAATAGCTAGAATTAATGCAATATATCACACTATCTGTTTCAAAATACAAGGTCGTGTGCCAATTCTTATCTGCAAAAGCAGGTGAACTTGAAATATGGATTAGCTTTTTAAATCCATCAGTATATGGATAGCCTAAAGCACTAGAGTGGTTTACCTATAAGACCGAAAGTATATGGAACATCAGGTCCAACTGCAGGAGGAGTCACGAACCAAAAAGTTCTTGGTGTTTGTCCAATGCCAACCTCGTAATAATACTTCGTATCAAACTGCAGAGACAAGTACATAATTAGTATCATATACCATTATGGTTCATCTTCTCTGTTAACAATCCTCAATTCCAAAAAAATTTGATGCAGAATCTTCAAACCAAGGAATTAATCATTATACTATTCCATTTCCAAAAAAGCAATGTACATCTACAGGCATACTAAAAACAAGGGCTGCGGAAATTTACCTTTAAATTCCTGATAGTGCAGTGATGGATGTAACCGGAAGTATAGTTGTAGTATTTATAGGTGTTAAATTTCCCCTTTGCCTTGTTCTTGTGCTTGCTATTCTCACTCCAATAAGAAACCGTGCTTGAACCCGGCTCTTCCATAGTAACCCACGACACTATCATTGCCTTCCCCTCATGATCTCCTTGAGTTATATGAACCTGTAACATAAAGAACCCCTAAAATCAAATATTCTAGCAAAAACCATGTTTTACCCAAAAACAAACTTTTAATCTTTTATGTGCTGAACTAAATTATTTCATTTCCATGGAATTATAATGATGGTAGGATCAAAAATAATTTCATTAAAAACTAAAAAGTGCTCAAAACATATTCATCACATTATTTTAAGGGAACTAAATTATTTCATTTCTATAAAATTATAATGAGGGTAAGAACAAGAATCATTTCACTATAAACCAGCTCTAGTGGTATGAGTTTATCTCTTACCTTCGAGCTCACCCGACATTTTATAGAACAGATATAAGACATACAAGCCTAATTATTCAGGAAAAAAAAGTGAAACATATTCATCAGATTATAAGGGAAACAAATACAGATATTAACTAGCAAAGGGACTATAGTTCTTGCAAACAAACATAGCATGAGATTGTAATGTTAACCATAAAATCTAGCCAATTTGGTTTTTTATAAGATGTTGAATCAAGAAACCTATTTAAAAGCAAAGAGCTAAATAAAGATTCAAACTTTTCAAAAATGCTAAAACATAAACAACAAAAAGTCACAAATTTAGCAAGAACAAAATAAAAAGATGAAGAAAAGAAAAGAAAAGACCTGTTGAGGAGCATTATAGCCAGGAGGAACACTGAAAACATCACTATGAAAGGGCATATCAATGGTTTTCTCAACTTTCCTGACAAAAGAGCTTGTGATCCCTCCATTGCATAACACTGTTGTGTTCAACAACAACACAACTACAATACAAATGATTCTTGGGAACCCCATTTGTGTCTATAGTTTTTACTTGAAGTTTAGGGGGTATATATATATATATATATATTAATGACATTATTGGATATGGAAGGAAAGGTACAAGATTTGTACTAGTAGTCTACTTCAACTGCAAAGGCTGCAATATAACACCATGATTTGTAAAAAAAATATTTCTTTATTCTGTGGTGTTATCCTTAGAAATTATAAAATAAAATAAAACAAATAAATAAATTTGAAAGGAATTTTAATTGCAAAAAAAAATATCAGCACGGCTGTAAATTTTTTTTTTGAAAAAACTGTTCAAAATATTTGTATTCGTTTTAAAAATAAAATAAAATACACGTAAACAGTATGTGTATTCGAAGTAAATCAAATATCATATATATTTATATTCAATAAATTGAATAAGAATATGGATTTAAGGGATTGTTTTAAATCTTGTTTGAACCATTAAAAATTAGAGTATTTTAGAATATTTTTTTCTATAACTATCTTGTAACTTAATTTTAAGACTACAAATAAAATTAATAATTAATAAGAAATACTATATATTTAAAATTAGATTTTAAAACCGTTTTAAAATGTAATGTGACATGTTGTGATTAGAATTATACAAGATTAAAATTTTATAAATTTACGTCAATATTATCAATTAAAATAATCCAAAATAATAAACACATGATTTTAAATTATTTTTTATCCAATTTTAAATCGTGCACTACTTTAATTTTATTATGTTCAAGCATTTTAAATAAAGAAATTTTATATGATGGGTATACATTAAGTACGTAAATTTATAAGTTTAAATTATTCTGACTAATTATTTATTTTTAATAATGATGAATCCTGCATATAAAAAATACACCAATCAAATTAATCAAAAATTGTAAATTCTCGCCTTATTACGTGTTACGTGGAAGTTTCAAAGATTTGCACTAAATGACATGCAAGAAAGAAGGAAAGATGGGACAAGATAAGTGGGGTCTTTGGGTTTGAAACTGATTAAACAATTAAATCCACTTTTGCGGAAAGTTAGAGATCTTTGACTTGTACACACCCCTCCTTTTATACTATCACCTTTAATTATTAATTTTATGGGTTCATTATACAAAGGAATCTTACGATGACAGCTGAACTAATGACCGTTTAAGAAAACATTGGTTTTATTTACTAATTTTCTGTTGTGATGACAACTCAATAATATATGATTAAATTTCTAAAATAATGATTAAATTCTTGGTACTACTAACTAATCAACTACTCCTCCCTAAAAACGTTTCCTATTTGTGGTGTACACGTTTGTCAATGCAAATTTTTGATTCTTAATATCTTTAATTTCGTATTAGTATTAAATATAAAAACTTCACTGTATTAAAGTATTCTTAAATACGAATTCAACAAAATCACTCATGATTATATTTGATCTTATAGATTAAACTTAATTAATAGTCAATCATGATAAAAAAAGTCAAAACAAGAAACACGTCCAAATATGAAACACATTTTGGGACGGAGGGACAATCAACAAGGGGTTGCTTCTTCTTTGATCACACACAATGTGGTGTGCTCCCTCCCAATAGTTTAATCTCTTTAGGGAATTTTCTTTCCTTATTATATTTGTTCAATTTTAAATTTAAATATAAATTTATTGATATTTTTTTTATAATTATTGTATAATAATTAATGAGAAATAAATAAGAGTTAACAGTCATTCATTTATGATAAATATAATTGTAGAAGATTTTCATGTATGTGCATACATTAAGTACTAAAATTTAGAATTTTAACTCATTTTGATGGATATAGACTTTTAAATGCAGGGTCTATCATCGAGAATTATAAGCGAATCAAAATGATTTATTTTTATACAATTTAGTATTTAATCTGTGCCCTTAAGCACATCATAGAAAAATGATAATGATAAATATATTATTAAAATTAATATTTTTTATTAAAATAAATATAAAAATTTGAAAAAAAAACTATTCTTGTTGTACGGAGTCAACATGTATTAATTTACTCATTGTTTTTCTAGTTTCTAAACTACACTTTGTTAATTATTCTGATTCTCCATATTACATTGTGAGAGCGTTGCGACATTCCTTAATTCGTGAGTTTGCAAGGTGTACTGTATGCTCGGTTTGATTGGGCTCGGTTTTTACCGATAATCGCTACCAAACCATTATATATGTTGGTTCGGTTTGATTTTTAGTTATTAACTATAATCGAATCATCCGTAAAGGGTTTTTTCGGTTCGGTTAATCGTATTACAGTTTCGATTTTTTTCGATTTTTATTTTAAAAATAAATTTAATATAATATTAAGAAATATTTGCACTTACCAATTCATAATTATATATGGTCTAGAAATTTTATAATCTAGAAATTGGAAAAGAAAATTGAATACTTTGTTACCGGAGATTGCAATGAGTATCTAAACATTAACATTTTATTCAATGGCTAACCAGGAGACTTACGAGCAGACTCGACAACATTCTGTATCGTGTACAAACGTTCCGTATATTTTATTTTCGTGTACCAAATCTTAAATCCCGAACCCGACCCAGATTTATATTCGTGTACTAATTTGGTGACACTAATCCGGAATTAATATATTCGTGTTTACTCGTTTTAGCAGACTAAAGTACACTGATTATATACGAAAAATATTAATTGCTAAAAAATGTAATAGATAATTAAACGGTGAAGTGTTCACTCACGTAGTCAATGAACAATAAAATATATTTTAGTATTTACAATTATATGTATGTTATTTATAATAGGTAAATTCACATTTGGTATTTAGTATATATATGTATATTATATATTTTTAAAAGGATTTTGGTCCATAACCCCGGGTGATTGTAGTAACCACCGGGTGCCCCGCATTGTTTCATTGCGGAGCACCTACAACAATGAGACAATGCTGCAAACCAGGAGCATTGAAACATTGCGGGTAGTCCCTGCCGCAATGAAATAATGCAGCAGTGATTTAATTTATAAAATAACAAAAAATCATATTTTAATTAATTAATTTTTTTCCGATAATAACGGAGTTAAAAAATATATAATTCATTTTAACAACCATTTGTTCAAACTATTTAATTTAAATTTTAAATATGTCAAAGTTATGTATAATAACACATTTGTAGTGTTTAATGAAGTTATGATGAAATAAATATTTATTTTATAAATAATTTTTCCATTTAAAAAAACAAATGAGGATAAAATGATAGAAAAAATCCCTCCCGCAAGGCGTCAATGCGGGAGGTGTTCACCACAGCCCCAACATATATAAAATACTGCGGCGGGTGGTTTAAAAGCCACATGCCGCATTGTTTCATTGCGACTGCCGCAATGAAACAACGCTTCAGGTGGCAGAGTGTATTTTTATATAATTTGTTACGAAAAAATATTTAACATTCTGGGGGCTAAATTGTTTTATATTTTTTTATAGGTAACGAAAATTCGATAAAATTTTATTGTTTTAGTTTTCCACATTTTCAATTTTTAGCACTATATTTGTTTACTATAAATTAAATTGGACAAGTACAAGAAAAATAAAACATTAAATATTTCATTTCATTCAAATATAATTGAAGTACATTTTTTTAAACGAAATACATAATAACTTAAATATTTTATTCCGACGAGAATGATCAACCTTTAACGGTGTTGGAGGAACCGCCTTTATCACTCTTATCGTCGTCCTTTTTTTTCTTCGACTTTTCCGCCTTCGCCTCATTTTCCTTTTTTTCTTGCGCTCAAGTGCCATTTGAATACGGCGGAGAGCTATTTCCATGTCTTCTTCTCCCTCGGGCTCGTCGTAAGCAACACCATCAATAATTACTTTGTTATTGTCAAAATCATAGTAAAAAACATTTTTCGAAAAATAGAGAAGAGAATGTTTAGAGAAGAGAAAATGTAGAATGAAAAGAAATGAGATTGCAAGAGCACTATTTATAGGCTGAAAATCGGAATTTTAAAAAACAAAAATTAAATTTAGGCACAAAAAAAATATTGCGGAAGTTGAGGGGGAAGACTGTTGGCTAATATGCCGCAATTACACAATGCGGCAGGAACCACTGTAGCAATACTTCAAAGCGGCAACCCTTTTTGCAACAATGATCCAATGCGGTAGATCAGTCAAACTCCTCAACGTTTGACCGATCAATTTTTATTAATATTTGCACAAAAATTGATATTGATTTAAAAAAATCATATGATTATTACTACTATTATTTTAAATTTATAATTTTACCTGAATAATATTGATATTCGAAAATATAATTGAATTAAAAATATTAACTCAAAAAATAAGAATTTGATTTAATATTTGCACAAAAAATAAGGTTGAATTCACAAAAAAACATAAAATTAATAATATAAATTTTATTATTAAAATTGATAATATTATTTTTTTAACTAAAATAACTCATATGATAATTTTAAAAAACATAAAACTCACAATATTTCGTAATAATAAAAATTCAAAAATACTATTTCGAAAAAATAATTAAAAATAACTTTTTCACTCAAAAATTTTAGATTCAATATTTAATTTAAATATTTTAGTTTAAAAAATTAATTCAAAAATATCAAAATATAAGTTCGAAAAAATATTTAAAAATTTATTTTTAACAAAAAAATGAATTGGAAAAAATAAAGCGGGGAAGAACCGTTACATTTAAATCAGCGTCCTCCCTCAATGACTCATTTCTGCAAGGGGAGTGGCGCAATGCGTGTTTGCGAAAGCAACTCTCCCTTAATGGCTCCAAAAGCTGGTTGGTGGTCATCTTTAATGGGTCACTCCAACAATGAAACATTGTTGGAGATGTGTTCACAGTTTGTTTGATACTTCCTTTCTTCTTCCTCATTTTACAATTTACAATTTATTTTTCAACAATTTCAAATTTTTTGGTTATTGATTCATCAAAGGTAATCTCAAAAGGTTAGTTTTCGATTGTTGATGGCTTTTTTTTATTTAAAGATTGTAGTTCTTCCAGTAAAAATGATAATTACGATTATTATACCCCCGTTAGACGAAACCCCGTAGCTCGTCGTAAGTTATTTGTCGATGAAGATATTGTAAATCTTGATAGTGATGATAATATGAATAATGTTGATGGTGATAATATTGGTGTTGATAATGTTAGTGCTCATAATGTTGATAATGTTGGTGGTGATAATGTTGATTTTGATAATTTTGGTGGTGATAATGTTCGCGGTCATAATGTTGATGATAACGTTGGTGGTGATAATTTTGACGGTGAAAATGTTGATGACGTAAAAGATGAGAAGAATGTTGAGAAAAAGAATCATGAATTTAAGAATAGTAACGATGTTGTGCCTTATGTGGCAAGATTTTCGATACATTGGATGATGCAGAAGCGTTTTATAGGAATTATGGTCGAAAAGAGGGATCCGAGATAATAATTAGGAATACTTCTAGGCGAACAAACACAAATCAACCATCATACCGTTTGTTTATTTGTCGAAAAGGTGGAAGGGTAGGAGCGACGCCGTTGGATTCTGGTAAAGGAAAACGAGTTAGGGAGGTAATTCCACGAACGAATTGTGGTGCTCGAATGTGTGTCGTTCACAAAGTGAAGATGGAAAAATGGCAAATTAGTTCGGTGGATTTAGAACACGATCATAAATTGGTGTCGCCGGAAAAAGTTCAATTTTTCAAAGATCACTCAACATAGATCCTATGACGCGATCATTGATTGAGTTGTTTAACAAATCGGGAATTGAGACGAGCAAAGTAATGAAGTTTCTTAGCGAGACAAAGGGGGGTGTTGAAAATCTTGGTTTTTCTAATCAAGAAGTACGTAATGTCATACGTGATATTCAGCGTCGAGTGTTTGATTCGGGTGATGCGGAGTGTGGGTTACTTTTGCTACGAGAACTACAAGAAAATAGTTTTGGTAATTTCTTTTATCGGGTGGATGTAGATGATGAGAATCGTGTACGGGGTTTGGTGTGGGTTGATCCTCGTTCCATGAACGCGTACAAGAATTTTGGTGATGTGGTTACGTTCGATTCAACTTACCGGACGAATGGGTATTGTATGTCTTTCATACCTATTACGGGCGTAAATCACCATTATCAAAATATACTATTTGGATTTGCACTCGTAAGGGATGAGACTGAGGCATCGTATAAGTGGGTGTTGAGGACATGGTTGGAAGCCGTCGACAATAAACTGCCTCGAACAATTTTTACTGATCAAGACATTGCATTTGGAAATGCCATTGCCGAGGTCATGCCTATGCCACAAACAAAGCATACATGTTGTACATGGCATATAAGTAGTAAGTTTCCCGAGAAGTTGTCTTATTTGTACACAAATTATCCGGACTTCAAGACAGAGTTTAATGCATGTGTGTACAAGTCGTTGACACCTACAAAATTTGAAGGTAGATGGGAGTAATTAGTCGAGAAGTACGATCTTGAGGATCATGCTTGGTTAAATGACATGCTATTAGAACTCAATGGATTGGTGCTTACACGAAGCAACATTTTTCCGCCGGCATGACTACAACTTCAAGAATCAAGTCTAAAAATTCTTTTTTTGATGAATATGTGCAATCATCTACCGGTTTGAAGAAATTCATTGAGAACTCCCAAAAGGCTTTGAAGACACAATATCTGAAGGAGGCTAAAGCCGATTATGACACCAAACAATTGGAAAGGAGATTAGTTTTGCATTCGTCCTTGGAAATGCATACATCCGGCATCTACACGAAAGAAATGTTCAAACGTGTTCAAAATGAGCTTATGAAAAGTGCATGTTACATCGTGAACAGTGTCAAAAACAATGGAACTTATATGTCGAAACTGTATTTGGTTGAGAAGGCTACCGTGCCGGAGAATTGCAGAATAAAATACCAAGTGACGGTTTTCATGTACGATGTTGATGAATGAATCTGGTAACAACAAAGTTTGAGGTTTCTCGCCGGAATTAAGATCTATGACGGTGGTATTTCGCCGGAAAATCAAGCGGTGTGTTGTGGTTTGTAGTTGTTTAGGCTGAGATTAATCAGAGTGAGTGGTGGCTCCCTTATCAGCTCTCAACTTCTTACCCCTCTCAATGTGCCTACGTACCCTTTATATAGGGATCAAACCTGACGTAGTTTTTGGGGAACAAGAAATCTAATGGGCTTTGACTTCTTATTCCTTGGCCCGATAGAAGCCCATCCAGAATCCATCTACCGCTAGCTTTAGGAATGTCCAACTATGAGGCCCAACCGCGAAGGCCCAAGGCTCGTCCGTAATCGTAGGACTTCATGGATAGTGCATCTCCCTGCACAAGGATAACACTCCGCTACATCTATCTCCCTTGATTTACGGACGCAGGTATAGCCACGGTTCACCCCAAATGCCGGACGCGTCCCTGTCCCTCGAATGAGGATAACCCACCAGATAGCTGGACAGGTGTTCCCAAACTTTTGGGTGCAAAGTGTAGGATGACTCCAAAGTTCTCCAATGAGGACACCCGTTGAATACAAGAACAGAGTTCCCAAAGCACACACCAAGGTTAACCCCACATCCCCAACGTGGACACCCGTTGAATACAGGAGGAGGCCTTCAATCATCAGGCATACCCCTGGAGGCCTTCAAGCTTTTCACGGACATCCCCCTCCCCGTCTCAAGGAGGGAATTCTTCAACGAGTACCTGCAACAAATACGTTAGTAGAAATAATCATCCATTGTTCCCTTCCAAAGCATGCTTTTCCCTAAGTTATCCTCATGAGGATGCATTGACCAAACATAGGACGCGTCCTAAGACATTTGGGTGCGTCCCCACCTTCATAAAGCCTGTATTGTTTTCTCAACAACTACCTCTCACATCATTCCATAGAGACAAGACGCGTCCTAAGCATGACAAGCGCGTCTTCCAGCCTCCATTGCCAAAAAGACCGCAATTGCCAGATACTTTCACCATGGTGGACGCGTCTTACATCTTTAATAAATACTCCCGCAAAAAATGTGGACGCGTCCTGCTCACCTAGGCGCGTCCTAACCTTATTCAACACAACACCGAGTTTGACTGTAAGTAGTCCGCATTTGACCCGCATTGATCCAATACCAAATTTTGGGTATAACAACTACACCCCAAATTCCATTTGCAGTTGAAAACTAAATTGGAATTTTACTTAAAACCATAAGCAAAATTTGGATTGCCCCATTGCTAAGCATCAGGACGCGTCTTAACTCCTGGACGTGCCCAAGGTTTTCATTCACAAAACTGACCGTTACGTGATAGCTGGCGCACACGTCATCCACCTACTTTTCTATAAATACCCCCAAGACAGAACTTACATCATCACTTTATTCTCTCAACAACCGCCATCGCCGCCATTGAAGCAAAAATTTGAAATCAAAAAATCCGACGAATTCTCCGCTCATTTCCCGATTTTCTTAGCTCAATTGAACTCCCAACTCACAAGGTATGTAGATCGTTCATTATTTCTTAATTTCACTAAGCCAATCGACTGTAATGGGCGAAAAACTGTTCATGTACCTCATTCTTCTATGAACTGTTCTTCATTTTCTTCTGTATGTATATGTATATGTATATGCAAAAAAATCATGGTTTGCTTTCTTTTGATTTTGAATTAAACGTTTTAAGGGTTTTAACTGAATTTCCCCCATATTGATTATTACCGATTAGAATTCCACTGCATCGTAATAGTTTTGAGACGCATCTACCTCCGTGGGCGCGTCCTGCTTTCTATGGTAAGCTAAACGACACGCGTCACCTACCAAAGGCGCGTCTTCATACCGGGTTCCTTTATTATTTTTTAACTTTCTCTTTTACTATTTTCAGTATCTTTTCTTCTTTAAACATAGACGCGTCCTCAAAATTTTCTTCCTTCTTGTTTCAGCTGGAGGACGCGTCTTCTTCTCCTTTTCATCCTTTTAAGGCTCTCAACAAGCGTATAGGGGTCTACTTTCCCCCTTAACTTTCTTTCGACCCTCAGCCATCTGACTTTCATAGGATTACTCCCTTTCTCCAGACAGAAGCATGCGTCTTCAAATCTCTTAAATCAAAATCCTCGATCATGGCAGATTCCAGTTCCGACTCTATGGACCACGTCCCTATAAGCGCCAGGATGAAGAAAGGAAAATTAAAGCGTAAAAGAACTTCAATTCTCAATACTAGATCAGCCATCAAAGATTCGTCTGATGATGAGATTATCCCCACAACCAGCCAACGGCCCTCTCGCGCGATTGCTTCTGATGAGGACGCGTCTCCGGCTCAGGAGGACGCGTCTTCTTCTCCTTTTAATCCTTTTAGGCTCTCAACAAGCGTATAGGGGTCTACTTTCCCCCTTAACTTTCTTTCGACCCTCAGCCATCTGACTTTCATAGGACTATTCCCTTTCTCCAGACAAAAGCACGCGTCTTCGAATCTCTTAAATCAAAATCCTCGATCATGGCAGATTCCAGTTCCGGCTCTATGGACCACGTCCCTATAAGCGCCAGGATGAAGAAAGGAAAATTAAAGCGTAAAAGAACTTCAATTCTCAATACTAGATTAGCCATCAAAGATTCGTATGATGATGAGATTATCCCACAACCAGCCAACGGCCCTCTCGCGCGATTGCTTCTGATGAGAACGCGTCTCCGGCTCAGGACGCGTCACCCTCTCAGGACGCGTCTCTACTTAGCGTGAGTGAATTTGAGAAGAGGGTTCCTGACCCTGAAAAATATCCTGTGTCCCCTCAGAAATCTGATCCTCCCCTGGAACATTGGGAACCCTCAGATGTTGAAGTGGATTTTGACTGGACAGAACTTGATCCCCTAACAGAATCAGAGAAAAATGCTCCGAGAAAAAAGGAGAACAAGCTAGCTTGTGTAGCTCTTGACTCCACTATGACTGACTTGGAGATCCAGTGGTGCATGAAGTACTATGAAATGGAGGGCATTTGGGCGCGCCTTCTTCGAACAATGAGGCCACACATCTTCAACATTGGAAATCAAAGGATTCCCAGAATGGTACTTACACCAAAACTGATTTCTCTAGGCGTGGGCGCGCCCTTACACCCATTCATCAAGAAGATTCTGAGATGGTATGACGTAGCCCCTGTACAACTATCTCCTAACTCCTACAAACTAGCTTAGGCTTTGTATATGATGTATCACAACCTTGGACTGAACGTGCCCTCCATGAAGGAATTCAGCTTTTTCTATAGTATCAGAAAATCCATCCCAGGCTATCATTTCCTTGTGGTCAAGAAATGGCTGAATAATAAAGGATTCAACGAGGGGAAGATTAGCCACGAACGGGACTGGAAGGAGCCGTTCTTCTATATTTTTGACGTAAAAAGAGCCCGTGTCCGTTTTAACCTTGAGCCAAGTAAGTTTTACCCTATGGGCGCGTCCTATATTCAAGACGCGACCTCTTCTTTTTCCACACACCGCCGTATTACTTATATTTCTTTTCTTTCCTTCTAGACAAAAGAACTCAAAAAGAACTAAAAGGAAAAAAGAAGAAGAGAGCAGAAAAGTCTTAAAATATGCTGAGGATCATTTTAATCTCAAGGATATGATCACAGAAGACAACCTCAAACTAGTGGGCGCGTTATCCTCCTGGGTTGGTTCTGTCTGTAAATTCCGTGAGTTTCATAATGGCAAGCCTGTTCTCAGAACCTCAGAAAAAGCCAGGGGCCTTAGTGCCGCAGAAGTGGTTGAGATTGACATCAGTAAGCAATTTGTCTTAGAACAAGGTAAGTATATATGAGGGAGGACGCGTCCTCTAGAAATTGAGGACGCGTCCAAAACTAAAGAATTAGCTTCTCATTTTAAGAATACTAACTCACCATAATTCTTAGGACGCGTCATGGCCTTGTCACTGCTTGTCATGTTTATTTGCATTTATCATATCCTCAACTTTTGGGCGCGTCCTCAATTTTTGGGTGTGCCCGACACCCTATATGTGACCATGGTACCCTTATCCACTTGTCATGTTTTGCGTATCAAAGTTTCATACTGTTTAACTATTTATTCCATATTTATTAGTATAATTTTTTAGGTGTACATACTTGTCATTTTTACTGTTATGCTACACCACAGTGGGCGCGTCCTCATACCTGGGCGCGTCCATTTCTAATATCTTTCCATGTTTATGTCACATATATGACTTCTCTTCCAAAAAGATTCGCCATAGGTGCTTCCAAGAAACTGAGAGCCAGGAAGTAGGCTCCTGCGAAGTCTGATCCAAAAGCTAAGAATCCTACTCCTATTGTGACTCCTTCTCCCCCATTGAAGATCTTTGACACCGCAGTGCTAAACATTCCTGCTAAGGAGGACGTGCCCTTGAAGCGTCAAAAGACAGTGCCAGATGAGAAATCCTTTATTCACAGATATCTGGGCACGTCCTCGGCTGGAGACTTCACTGAAGATGAAGTTCGAGGCTGGACTTTCATGTCAGAAGAACAGACAGAGCAAGCCATGGTGAGAGCCGCAGCCGAGCTTCACTTGCATGCTAGGCAAAGTGCCAACATGGCTGCTAGACTGAGGGTGCGTCTTGCTGTCACCGACACTGCTAAAAGCCAAGCCGAAGACAAGATCAAACTTTTGGAAAGGAACACTACTTTGCTTATCCAAGAGAAAGATGCTGAGATCAAGCGGCTGCAGGAAGACAAGATACGTCTTGAGGGTGAGAAGGCGCTGCTTGAAGGAAATATTGTCTCTGTGGAGAAAGCTATGGAGGATGTAATCACTCTAAATTCCACCATGGAGCTGGAGCTTGATACTTTGAACGATGACAGACTGCATGACTGGAAAGAAGAGAAGAAATTAGTGTATCAAAATGGTTTTGCAGCTGGGTTTGAAGAGTGGTGTTCTGGGTTCATAGCCAATGACCCAGAGTACACTTTTTCCAAGTTTGATGAAGACACCCAGGAAATGGGTAAATGATTTTAGAATTAGGGCTGCAGATTCCATCAAAAGTAAGAGGATCATCCTTGGCTTGGAGGAAGATGACGCATCCCCAGCGCCTTCTCCATTTCATACTCAACCTCCTCCTCCAGACAACCAGGACAAGCCTCAGGGCGCGCCTCCAGCTTAGGGCGCGTCCTATGTTTACTCATGCACTTTTATCTGAACTACTTTAAGGGTGCAGGCCCTTTCAAGCGTTGCAAATTGTAATGATTATCTATGAACTTCGCTTGCTCACACTTTTTATGAGATTTCTCTCCTTTAATTATCTTCATGCATGTTATGTTTACTTTCTTAATCTTATTATGTCAAGCATATGAGCGCGACCTACGCCTAGGACGTGTTGTATTTTAAATTTTGCTGATATTTCCTTTATTATTACAAGCTATGTAGATTTCTTGTATGGACGCGTACTCATTTTAGGATGCGCCTTCTTCGTGTGTTAATTTCCATTTCAGCACCATAGAATAAGATACTTGAATGCGTCTTCTTTTATCCATTTACTGGATAATATGCTTTTGTCGAACATGATATCATGATGTACATTTTGTATTTAGGTAGGGCACAATAAATGAGGGGCGCGTCCCAGTGTTTGGACGCGTTCTTGTTAAGGACGTGTTCTTGTTTTCAGTTATGGAGTGCCAAAATAGGAGCATAAAATTAAAGGAGCATCAACCAAGGTTACTTGGGCACGTCCTTAGACCCGAGATACATCCTATTTTCCATTTTTACTTGGGTTTTCTTTAGTGTTTTCTCAATCATGTTCTCTATAAATATGCATAAAGAGCTCATTCTCAGGGCGCGCCCTGTGATTAGGACGCGTCACATAACCAAACAAATCAAATAAGCAGCCTGTGGAATTTTTTCAAAGTTTTATTAATACTGCGCTTTGGTGTCAAAATGTGCACCAGTCCCACGGCTACTATGCTCTGTGGGGAATTTATTCGAAAAAAATGATCCTTCAACTAGTTCTAAGGTAAGTAGTACATGCACTACTCCCCTAGGCTAGGAGGAATTTTATTGCTTCTAGTCTATAATCTGGGCACAACCATAAGTATATAATAAAAAGATATGCAAGGGGCCAAAGTCGCGCCTTACTGATAATACTTTCGGAGGTGTTCCGCGTTCCAGGCTCGCAGAACCAGCTTTCCTTCCAAATCCTCAAGGTGATAAGTCCCTTTCCATAAGATTGCTTTATATTGTACGGTCCTTCGCAATTAGCTCCAAACACTCCATGTTGGGGATTCTTAGTGTTTGGCATCACCTTCCTAAGCACCAAATCCCCTACCTTCAGCAACTGTCCTTTTACCTTCTTTTTGTAATACCTTGCAGCATGCTGTTGATATGCTGCAAGCCTCAGCTGAGAATTTTCCCTTATTTCTTCCAAAAGATCCAAATTAAGCCTTTGATTAACCTCTGCATCTTCCTCCATGTAATGATCTCTACGAAGCGACCCTGAACCAACTTCCACAGGGACCATAGCTTCATAGCCGTAAGTCAGCATAAACGGAATTTCTCTCGTAGTAGATCGTGGAGTAGTGTTGTAGGACCACATCACTTTTGGAAGTTCTTCAGGCCAATTCCCTTTGCGCTCTTCCAGTTTGGTCTTGAGGGTATGCTTTATTATTTTATTTACAGCCTCTATCTGCCCATTTTTTTGAGGATGATAGACCGCTGAAAACTCCTTCTTGATTTTGAGATCCTCACATAACTGTCGCAACTCCTTGCTGTCAAACTGCTTTCCGTTGTCAAACACAAGTTTGTAAGGAATACCAAACCTGTACATGATAGAGTTGAAGACAAAGTCTTTAATTTTCTTTGCGGTGATAGTTGCCAACGGCATAGCTTCTGCCCACTTAGTAAAGTAATCAACCGCGACTACTGCATATTTGACATCCCATTTAGCCTTAGATAGTTCTTCAATAAGATCAATCCCCCACATGGCGAACGGCCATGGGCTTACCATAGGCATCAAGAGCGTCGCTGGCATAGATGAGTAATTTGTAAAGCGTTGGCAGCGATCGCATGCTCTAACAAAATTCGCAGCATCTTCTTTCATCGTAGGCCAATAGTACCCTTGGCGTAAAACTTTCATCGCTAACGAGTTACCCCCGAGTGATTACCGCAAATTCCTTTATGCACCTCCCTTAAGATGTAATTTCCTTCTTCTTCATCGACACATCTGAGCAACGGTTGATTGAAGCCCCTCTTAACTTCATCATACACCACATACCTTGCAGCCTGGTAGCGGAGCCGTCAAGCCTTGAACTTATCTTCGGGAAGTGCTCCATTGTGAATATAAGCAAGAATGGGCGTCATCCATGTTTCCTTGGGAGCCTCATCTACTTGTATCGCCTCTACTTCTGGGATACTAGGATTTTTCTATATTTCTAAGGGTATGGATCCCAACAACACAGCCTCCTGCTGCGATTCCATTTTTTCCAGGGCTTCCGCGTTGCTGTTCTTCTCCCGCGGTACACATTCCAGCCTAACCTCTTTGAACTTTCCAATCAGGCACTGCGTGCATCTTAAGTACAATTCTGTCTGTAGTCCTCGAGCTTTAAACCCCCCATTCACCTGGTTTACCACCAACTCCGAGTCGCTCCTCGTAATTAGGTTTCGCACTCCCATTTCCAAGGCGATCTTTAGGCCATTAATCAACGCTTCATACTCCACATCATTATTCGTTGAATAAAATTTGAAGTGAATTGCACTCATCAGATAATGGCCTTTTGGAGACACAAGTACTATGCCTGCACCTGCTCCTCCATTGTTAACTACCCCATCCACATGCAAGATCCACCAGGGATGTGGGAAACCTTCTAAAGATTCCTCATTATGAGGGGGCTGCAGCACTACCAAAGCCTTATCACCAACCGCAGAATCAAATTCCAACAAGAAATCGGCTAAGGCTTGTCCTTTAATTGTTGTATGGGGCATGTATTCCAAGTCAAACTATCCCAACTCCACAACCCATTTAAACATTCTTCCCGATGATTCTGGCTTGTGAAGGACTTGCTGCAGAGGATATGCTGTACGAATTCAATTCTATGGACCTGGAAGTATGGGCGTAGCTTCCTCGATGCAAGGATCAAGGCATAAACCAGCTTCTCCATACTTGTATAGCGAGTTTCAGCATCGTGCAATCACTTGCTCACATAATATACCGGTGACTGTTGCGCATCCTCTTCTCTTACTAGCACCGCTCTGATTGAATACTCAGAAACTGCAAAGGGACTCCCCATCTAATGGTTTTGACAGCATGGGAGGGTTCCCCAGTTGTTCCTTGATCCTCCTAAAAGCATCCTCGCACTCTGGTGTCCATACGAAGTCTTTCCCTGCCACTTTTATTGCTTTAAAGAATTCTTTGCATCTGTCGGATGATTTAGAGATAAATATGTTCAATACGGCGATCCTCCCCGTTAGGCTTTGCACCTGCTTCATAATGGTGGGAGATTTCATATCCAGCAGTGCTTTGATCTTTGCAGGGTTAGCTTCAATTCCTCTATGATTGACTATGAATCCAAGAAACTTGCTTGACTCCACACCGAACACGCACTTATGCGGATTCAACTTCATGCGAAACCTCCTCAGAATGTTAAAATTTTCTATCAAGTGCTTGACGTGATCGTTTGCCTCCTTGGATTTTACCAACATATCGTCCACATATACCTCCATGGTTCTTCCAATCTGATTCTTGAACATCATGTTCACCAATCGTTGGTATGTCGCTCCCGCGTTGATCAATCCAAATGGCATCCCTATATAGCAGTATAGCCCTCTATCAGTAATGAAGGATATATGCTCCTGATCAGGACAGTACATAGGAGTTTAATTGTAACCGGAGTATGCATCCATAAAGCTTAACAAGGCATGCCCTGCCGTCGCGTCAACCAACTGATCAATTCGTGGGAGCGGAAAGCTGTCCTTCCGGCAAGCCTTATTGAGATCTGTTAAATCTACACATGTCCTCCATTTCCCATTTGGCTTTTTCACAAGCACTGGATTTGCGAGCCACTTGGGGTAGAAAGATTCTTTGATCAACCCCACTTCCAATAGTCGATCCACCTCTTCTTTCAATGCTATCTCCCTTTCTCCACTCACCGGGCGATGCTTTTGTTGTATGCCCGTGTAATTAGAGAAGATGTTTAATCGATGACACATCACCCCTGGGTCAATTCCCACCATATATGAATGACTCCATGCGAAGACATCGAGATTTTTAATCAGAAAATGGGTAATCCTTTCCCTCATTTCATGACTTAGTTGAGATCCCACCTTCAAAACCTTGCTTGGGTCATCCTCATCGACCAGAATAGATATTGTGTCTTTGGCCGGCCCCGTTTTCTCGGCAGGCATAGGGATCCTGGGATTCAGATCAAAATCAAAGTCCCGGGGGTCTTCGAATTCCATTCCTGCATTCGAGGGCGCATCCCTATATGTGGGAGCATCCACCTCAGGACTAGGCATGGTTTCGTGCAATGCAGGTGTGGAGGGCACATCCTCGTTTTGAGGAGCATCAACCTCAACTTCATTTTCACTTTTCAAGGGTGCGTTCTCATTTTGAGGAGCATCTACCTTGAGGTTACTTTCGAGGCTTTGTAAAATTTCAATCCTTCCTTCCAACTTTTCTCCATTAACCTCCGTTCGCACAATCCCCTCTGTATGATTCACCATGATTTCCTCCAAACTGCGGATCCTCGAAACATTCTCGAACGTCAAAGTGGGGGCCCTGGTGACATGAGTTCCTTCTTCCTCTGGATCTTCCACAAAATAATGGGCAAGAACCTCTCCACTTGGCTTTGCCTGAATGTCCGCCGCATCTTCAAATGGAAGACCTTTTCCCTCATACTTTCTCCTGCGAAATTCTTTAACAGCCTTATGATAGCAGTCGCGTGATTCGAATTGCGACCCCCTCAGACTGCCCACTCTGTTAGGCGTTGGGAACTTTATCATCAAATGATGTATGGAAGTTATTACCCTGAATGCTCGCAACCAAGGTCTGCCTACCAATACGTTGTGTGCGGAGTCCTGATGCAGCACTTTAAAGTCTATCATTTGAGTGACAGACAAAGCTCCTTCCCCGAGTGTGACAGGAAGCCTAACCGAACCCATAAATTTCACTGCCTTTCTAGTAAAGCCGTAGACGTGTGCATCTTCAAAATACATGTCACTATCTGGGAAACCCATTTTTTTGTATGTGCTGTAATACAGGATGTTAGCAGAGCTCCCGTTGTCCAAGAAGACTCGATGCACGTTCACTGCCCCAATAAGTATGGTTATTACTAGCGCATCATTATGGGGATGATGTACCCATCTCGACTCTCTCTCCCTGAACGTAATATCAGCAGATTCCCCTTTGAATATTTTTGGAGGTCTATCTTCTAAGCTATGAATGTTGGTGAGTGGTGGGTGTCGTGCCTCTCTTGCATTCCTTTCCAACGCCCGATTGCTATCACCAACAAATGGATGTCCTCCGAAGATTTCCCGAATAGTCCCAGCCCTATGGAACTTAACCTTCGCCATCTTTTCAGCATTATCTGCTTGCGTGGGATGCTTCATCTTTCCCCTTATCATCGCTTCCTCTGCGTCGTTTCACCTTATCGATCCACTCCCCCAAATATCCAGCCTTGATCAATTCTTCGATTTCATGTTTTAGGTGACGACACTCATGGGTGTCGTGGCTGGTAGACTCATGGTAATCGCAATATTTCTTCTTGTCTCTACTTTGCCACGAAGTCAGACGATCTTGTTTCTTGAAAATTCCTCTATCCTTATTCACCTCAAAGATGTGATCAATAGATTCTGCCAGCGGAGTGTAATTGCTCACCCTCTTTTCATAATTTGACGGCGGGCTCCACTCTCTCCGCACGTTCACTGCGTTCACCCTATTAGGGCTTCGGGCATTCCGCCGATAATCTGGACTCGCAGATCTGTCTCTCCTTTTAGCTCATCCCTTAGAGTTGTGAGTATTATCATTCTTCTTTGTTTCTGCAAGCGATTGCTCAATCGCTTTGAAGGATTCCGCCTGCGCAAGTACATCAGCTAACGACACAGGGTCCTTTTCTTGCAGGTATTTCCAGAAATCTGTTCCCACGCACAAACCAGCTATAAGAAGTTTTTTCAATATTTCATCAGCTGCGCCTCTCACCATGGTAGACTCCGCATTGAACCTTTTGAAGTATGAGGTCAAGCTTTCCCCTTCCTTCTGTTTCACGTTGGCCAGCGTGGTAACAGGTGGCGTATACTTCACCGTGTCCTGGAACTGGGTTAGAAACAAGGTTTTCATCTGTTCCCAAGATGTGATCACCCCTGGACCAAGTTTTTGGAATCATTGTTGAGCATCTTCTCTAAAGGTGACAGCCAGGAGACGACATCGTGCCAAGTCGGGTACCTGATATACGTCCATCTCAATGTTGAAACGCCCCAAGAATTCCACGGGGTCGGAGTTTCCATAGAAACTCAAGTCATTAGTTATGTTCATGTATCCTGCGGGCAGTTGCGCTTCCCTCACAACAGCAGAAAATGGGGAAGGGGCTTGCGCAATTGCTGTCACCTTACCTCCTTCCAGATGGTTGAGCAACCTCTTAAGATCGTTCACATTAAATTTCTCTACTCCAGGAATGGTTTGAACGTTGAGTTGTTGGGGTTGCTCCGTAACTTGCTGTTGCTCCCCCTTGCTTACCCCCCGGATGTACCGGTAGATCTTGTTACCCCTCGCCCTGAGGCTGCGGCTGTGGTATGTTACCATCTTGATTTTGGACATTCTTTTGCGCACGAGGTTCCTCCTGGCCGCGCCCCGGTATCTCATTGTTGTTTTGAAACCATTCTTGAACTTGGATGCCACCCCGGTCATGAGGACGCGTCCTGGATCCGTTGCCTGTAGCACTGTGTGAAGCCACAGGAACAACAATTCGTGTTTCATCAGTTGAGGGCACGCCCTCTCATCTCCCATTATATGGCATCCTTCCATACTGGTATCCCATCCTTTCTCGTCCATTCCTTTGGTAACCTCGGTCGTAATTTCCAAACCTTCCTCGCGGAGGGCCACACTCGTGGTCGCGGTGCCACACCCTATCATCCCTTGGGTAAGTAGGGGGCACACGCATTGTATCACGGGGCCTCGTTTCCCCAGCATTTCCTTCATTTTTCCATTCTACCAGCAGCATTCTCCAATCGTCGTCTTCCAACCTTATGCCAAGCCTTTTCTTTAAGGTTAAAGAATCTCTTTTTTCCACATCTTGATTCTGAACATTTTCCGCACGACGACGCTCGTTCATCGTACGCCCAGACCTATGTGGGTGTGGTATAATTTGGTTACTGAGACGAGGCCTTTCTCTACTGTCAGTGTCCTCGTCGACAAGCTCCACAATAGGTTGTACATCATCAGAATTTTCCAAGCGCCGCAGAGTGATTCACGGGTTTTCTCCGCTGGCCTGGGCATCTCCTTCAACTACGGGTGCCTTCCCCACGGCGTGGCCGCGACGGGGAAAATGAGGACCCCTCCTCGTCTTGCGACGCTCCATCGTATTCAGCCTTGAGTGAAAACTGTTAAGAGTATCCCCCATGCGGTACAAATGCTCCAAGATATCAGCGTTGCTGATGAGAACTGGAGGTGTTCCTCCCACATCCGGAGCTCTCGGTAGATCTGCCATGTTTCTGGGCATATAGGGTTCGTGGCGAGTGTAGCCTCCCTCGCCCTCTCCCTCAGATCTACTATCACTTCCATCATAAGAACTTCCATCATGATTATAAGACATCTTTTCCTCCCAAGACAACGATCTTAATCAGCACCCCTCCTTCTAGCGCCAATTTGTTGACGGAGGAATCTGGTAACAACAAAGTTTGAGGTTTCTCGCCGGAATTAAGATCTATGACGGCGGTTCTTCGCCGGAAAATCAAGCGGTGTGTGGTGGTTTGTGGTTGTTTTAGGATGAGATTGATCAGAGTAAGTGGTGGCTCCCATATTAGCTCTCAACTTCTTACCCCTCTCAATGTGCCTACGTACCTTTTATATAGGGATCAAGCCTGACGTAGTTCTTGGGGAACAAGAAATCTAATGGGCTTAGACTTCTTATTCCTTGGCCCGGTAGAAACCCATCCAGAATCCATCTACCGCTAGCTTTAGGAATGTCCAACTATGAGGCCCAACGGCGAAGGCCCAAGGCTCGTCCGTAATCGTAGGACTTCACGGATAGTGCATCTCCCTGCGCAAGGATAACACTCCACTATAACTATGATCCTTGATTTACGGACACAGGTATAACCACGTTCACCCCAAATGTTGGACGCGTCCCTGTCCCTCGAATGAGGATAACCCACCAGATAGCTGGACAGGTGATCCCAAACTTTTGGGTGCAAAGTGCAGGATGACTCCAAAGTTCTCCAACGAGGACACCCTTTGAATACAAGAACAGAGTTCCCAAAGCACACACCAACGTTAACCCCACATCCCCAACGGTGACACCCGTTGAATACAGGAGGAGGCCTTCAATCATCAGGCATACCCCTGGAGGCCTTCAAGCTTTTCACGGACATCCCCCTCCTTGACCGTCTCAATGAGGGAATTCTTCAACGAGTACCTGCAACAAATACGTTAGTAGAAATAATCATCCATTGCTCCCTTCCAAGCATGCTTTTTCCTAAGTTATCCTCATGAGGATGCATTGGCCAAACATAGGACGCGTCCTAAGACATTTGGGCACGTCCCCACCTTCATGAAGCCTGTATTATTTTCTCAACAACTACCTCTCACATCATTCCACAGAGACAGGACGCGTCCTTAGCATGACAAACGCATCCTCCAGCCTCCATTGCCAAAAAGACCGCAATTGCCAGATACTTTCACCATGGTGGACGCGTCTTACATCCTTAATAAATACTCCCGCAAAAAATGTGGACGCGTCCTGCTCACCTAGGCGCGTCCTAACCTTATTCAACACAACACCGAGTTTGACTGTAAGTAGTCCGCATTTGACCCGCATTGATCCAATACCAAATTTTGGGTATAAGATACAAAAAAATTGAATGCTTGTGTAAGAAGTTTGAACATTCCGGGATGAATTACAAACACATAATCTGTTATCTTGACAAAAAACAAAAAATCAAGATACTGGAAAGTCTCATCATGGGTAGGTGGACAATGAACGAAAACAAAATTGTGTGGCCTCTTCCATATGCTCCTCCCGCTATTGGTAATGATGGTGCGTCACAACCATTAAGGTATGGTGTGCAAATCTTTTGAAGATTTAGCTACTTCCGGTATTTGTCCTGTTTCACGATAAAAATACTTAATGGGTGTGATTGATAAAGAGAAGAGATACTTGGAAGATACTTTTGCGGATGAAGAGCGTAGCGAAAGAACCCATGAGACGAAAACTCAAGAGGACTACCAACATGATCCAATATTCGATCCTCCAAGGTCGAAAACTAAAGGAAGAAAAAAATAAGAAGATTTAAAAGTGGAATTGAGACGGCAACTTCAAAGATCAAGCCTCGCAAGTGCAATTATTGTGGGGTGATCAGAGGAGAACATGATGCAAAAAATTGTCCCCTAAGGGACAACTAGGGACTAGTATTCGAAATTATGTATTGTATTAACCTAAAAATTGTTGACGAGCGTAATGCTAGAGCTCATGACTCGGGAATCCTTGGACCTAGGAAGCTTTTAAATGGAATCAGGAAGGACTTTGTTGCTAGACTTCATATCTCGGCTTGGTTTTCTAAAGTTTTAGAAAGTAGACCAGATTTTATTCACTATACTAGCTTGTAGTAGGGTTTCTTTGTTTTGTTGCTTTCTATCTCCAATCTTTTTGTTTTAGATTGGTTATAGATAGTCTCTCTATGGCCTGTCATAGAGCATAGGGTAGATCACTTCTGTTTCCCTTTGTTTGTTGATATATAACATAATTTAGCAAAAAAAAAACTTTTCTATTTAAATTACATAATATTAACGTTATTTTTAAATTTACACATAATGTTGCATATTAATGTTATTTTTTAACAAAACCAAGTTTAGTAATATTAATATTTTTTAAACATTTTTCAACACCAAAACTCTTAAAATAATTAAAATATGCAGTAGTAATGGGAAAATTTGAAAAAGTGATATAATAAACAAAGTTAACTAGACCTTAAAATAGTCAACATGTCCTAGTGACAGAGCACCTAGCAATGAGACATTGCTGGAGGTGGACACTGCAGCAATGACTTATTGATGCGTGCTCTGTTCCATCCAAAACTCACTGCCTCTTTTTGTTAACAAAACCAAGTTTAGGAATATTAATATTTTTCAAACATTTTTCAATTCCAAAACTCTTAAAATAATTAAAATATGCAGTAGTAATGGGAAAATTTGAAAAAAGTGATATAATAAACAAAGTCAACTAGACCTTAAAATAGTCAACAGGACCTAGTGACAGAACACCTAGCAATGAGACATTGCTGGAGGTGGACACTGCAGCAATGACTCATTGCTGCATGCTCTGTTCCACCCAAAAATTACTGCCTCTTTTTGTTAACAAAACCAAGTTTAGTAATATTAATATTTTTTAAACATTTTTCAACACCAAAACTCTTAAAATAATTAAAATATGCAGTAGTAATGGGAAAATTTGAAAAAAGTGATATAATAAACAAAGTCAACTAGACCTTAAAATAGTCAACAGGACCTAGTGACATACCACCTAGCAATGAGACATTGCTGGAGGTGGACACTACAGCAGTGATTCATTGTTGGATGCTCATTAGGTTAGGAAAATGAATTTTGGTTATAATAATATTTTGTAAACATTTTTCAACAGAAAAACTCTTAAAATAAGTTTAATATACGATATTTACCAAAAATTTTGTAAATTAATATTTAATCTTAAAAGTCAACTACAAGTTAAAAAAGTCAACTAAATATTAATTTTAAATAAAAATGATGGATAATAGAGATATTTAATTAATTCATTAATTAAATATTAATTTTAAATAAAAATGATGGATAATAGAGACATTTAAATTAATCAATTATTAAATATTAATTTTGTAGAAAAATAACTGACTTCCAGCAACCACTCATTGCGTAGGGTTTCAAACTGTAAGTGTAAACAGTTGGGTGACTAAACTGTAAAATGTGTAAAATATGATGTCTCCCGCAATGACTCAATGCAAGGGTCTGTGACTGCAGCAATGACTCAATGTTGGGGTCTGTGTTTGCTTGCCAGTTTTCTGCAGAAAACTGGTCACATACCTTTATACTGCTAACATCAACATTGCGGGTGATTTACATAGTTTAAGAAAAAAATGGCATGGTTCCGTTTATTTTTATAACTTACCAACCTGTTTCAATTAAATCTAAATCAACCAACCAACAACCAATCAAAGCAATCACAATCATGATCTAAATTAAACTCAACCAATCAACATCAAATCTAAACGCAACATCAATCAAGTAAACACAATCATAATCAATGACAAAGAAAATACTGAAATAAATCCAAAATATATACAATCCAACATAAACTATAGTCCCTTATTCCTCTGCTGGATCCCATAGTCACTTATCCGTCTAGCGAGCCTTTTTGAAAGCTCCCAAGCTATGCGATACCGAAATGTCCAAATACCCAATACAGGCTCCTAAACAACATCTCTCAACGATATGCCATTAAGTATAGCATCGATGTACATCGATGTACATGAACACATACATGCCACAATCATGGGTATTGGCCTGCCTCGACCGTTCCTGTACGAAATGAACCTTCATCTTATGTCCATCAAATCTGGAAGGAACCAAGTAATGCAACATAGTTGGCACTATGCACTCCTACAAAGGTTTCATATAATTAGTAACCAACAATGACAAGTGTATGTAAATTGACTAGCAAAGTAATTACGAAGAACATAGAATACCATGGCATATATATATATATATATATATATATATATATATATATATATCGAGAGTAAATACTCTTAAGACTATCCCCCTATTCAGCTAGAGGATCAACTAAAAGGAGCTTCTGTTGTTTAATGTCCAGAATGAATAAAAATCAGTGAGCATCATTGCACCAAGGGTAGAAATCAAAGTCACAATCCAATAATCGTGGCCCAATGCGCTGGACTGCATATGAATCATATAAACTATACAGACCGGCCAACTGCACATCTGAGAGTTCAGCTTCGGGATGGGCTTGCAACATTGAAACAATTATAAAAGATCAAATGAACTATAAAATCAAAGAGTTATCATCTATCATCGATTATCATTTCTTACTTTTTAAAGTTATGAATTATCATTAACTTACTAACTTACTTTATCAATAAAGAGTTAACTTACTTTTTAGTTATCAATTATCATTAACTTACTAACGCATGAACTAAAAAGTACTTTTTATTTTACCTTCAAGTTCTTGCAATAATCTTTTAACAGCAGTTGCACGAAAAAGCTGAAGTTAAAGAAGAACTTCTTAGCCGTGGGCTCCAGACCCGAGATGGACTCCCTAACCTTCAACAACTCTATATAGGCATCCACGACATTGCTGTCTACATCACATTCCGGCTTTAAGGTCCGAACAAAATCCCAAGTAAGCTCAGCAGCTCCCCATGCATACGATTTAATCCGAGGTAAATCCTGGATGAGCTGTAAGTACCCGCGAAACAGGAAATACAGAGTAAGTTAGCATACAGGGCATGATATGGGCATGATATGCAAAAACAATGCGGCATTAATCTCAAATTAGAACTAAGATGCTATAAACTACAATTTAAGAACTAAAATGCATCAATTACAAGAATTATAGTGTCAAATTGGAAATAAATGAGAATACAGGGCTTCATATGCAAAATCAAGCAAAAAGGACAAGTGAAGGACTAAGATGCTATAAACTACAATTTAAAACTGAAATGCAACAAATACAAGTAAATACCTCGGATGCACGGTATATCGACTCGATGAAGGAAACAATATGCCCCCAATGATATAGAAAAGATAAGCTCGTGTGTAAACCACAAGATCCTGTTCTAGCCCCCCTCTGGTAGCTCCACATATCGTTCCCTTAATTTTTAAAGCTTGACCCCGTCCTTGTATATATCTCTACGCCCCACCTCATCCAATCTTGCATCCTCCCATTCCCTCATCCAATACGCCTTCGGAGCGTCAAGCTCCCTATGAGTAACTGGACGACCCTTAACAGGGAGGCCCATAATCATGTGTACATCATCGAGGGTGATGGTCAACTCACCAAATGGAAAATGAAAGGTGTTAGTCTCTGGCCTCCACCTGCAATTGCATTCATATACAAACATCACAAACATTTCCAATGACGATTCAAATAAATGAGAAAACTGATTACAAATTAGTACCTTTCCACTAAGTTCGTTATCAAACGAATATCGTTCTGAGGAACTGAACGATTGTTCGTGAAAGCCGAGAAACCCCATAGCCTCAGCAACTCACTTTGGGGAACAGAAAGTATCCAGTGGTGATGATTAGCTGTGTACTGCCGTACATCCAGCCTATCCCGCATACCTCCCGCCCATATGAAAGTACTAATATGATCATCCTGCATCGTCAGGAGTGATCTAACAATAGGCCCGCACTCATTCTCCATAGTAACTGCAAAGTGCACAATAAAAAATTCAAACCCCAATCACATTATAATCAACAAAATCATCATAATTTCGATCAAATCATCATAATTTTGAATTAAACCCTATTTTCGAATTAAATTCTAATTAATTCGAATTAAACCTAATTAAAACAAGCACTAGAATTGGTTCATGAGTTGCTACGATAATTTAATCAATATCAGTCACTACACACTAGAATTACAATCTACAAACACTTTTTGATCTAAAAACATAAAACGAGCATACACAAATGATCACATCATCAAATTAATAATATAATCAGAAGATAGAGATATTTATCCTAAATCAACGGCTCACTTAGCAATCAGAACTCCAGATGCAGAAGTTAGATTCATATAACACCGGTTCGAAGCAATTAAAGTGATAATTGAGAAAACGATTGATTCCAATAAATGATGAACAAATTTCGAAGACAAAATCAAAACTCGATCTCACAATATAGAAAAACAAAAATTGCTTTCGAATCTAAATCGAGACTCACACCGCGAGCTCTGTATCTACTCAGTTTGAGAATTAAAACATTATGTCATGTTTACACACACATATACACACACACCTCAAACTGAATGCTTTTAAGTAAATCTATGAACTGATCGTAAAAACGAGAGATCGTAAAAATGAGAGATGCGATCGCAAAATGTCATACTTCGATCAAAGTGTAATAAGCAAAGCATCAACGCTCAATCATCATCAAACCACTAATATCGACATTACAAAACTACGAGATAGAGATACACAACCTAATTTAACAGCTAATAGAAGCAATAAAATCGATAATTACAGAAGTTCGAATCATGCAACCCTAGTTCGAAGCAATCAAATCGATAATTACACAAATTTCACAGAAATTCGAATTTCCGAACAAAATCAAACAAGAAACGAACAAAATCACAATGTAATCAATCTGTGTGTACGTCGTGTGTGTAGTAACCATACACATTGTTTCATTGCGGTAGTTATGTGTATGTAAATGTGTGTGTATCTGTGTGTGTGTATACGTGTATGTATGCGTGTGTGTATACGTGTGTATCATACCTAGAGATGCACAAAAAGTTCGGGCCCGAAAATCTGGCCCGGCCCGATCCGGTCAAAGCCCGGTCAAGCCCGGCCCGGTCAAAGCCCGACCCGGTCCCGACCCGGGCTTCAGGCCTCGACGAGCCCTATATTTTTAGGCAAAACCCGGCCCGGCCCGGTTAAAAGCCCGGGCTTCGGCCCGGCCTGGCCCGATTAAAAGCCCGAAAAAGCCCGGTTATAATCTGATTATTCTAATATATTTTCTTATATATTTATAAATTCACATTTACTATAAATATAAATAATATTTTAAACACATATACATATTTGTGATTAATAATATTATTTATATACTTCGTTGCATAAATAATGAAAGAAGATATAATAATTACACTATATATATTTGGATATCATTGTTATGAATATTTGGATATCATTGTTATCATAACAATGATATCATTGTTATCATTGTTATCATAACAATGATAAAATATATTATATAAACATGTTTATTTTTTGCCGAACTTAAATGTTTTCATAAAATATTTCATGTAAACTAATACATTTTTCCGATGATCTAGTTGCTAACACATGTATTCTTCAGAATCTCTAATAATACTCGATCCGATTTAAATTAGAAAAAAACCCGACCCGATCCGATCCGGCACGAAAAAAAGCCCGGTTAGGCCCGCCTCGAGGGCCCAAACGGGCTTTGACATTTCCGGAAAGCCCGGCCCGGCCCGGTCAAAGTCAAAGCCCGGCCCGGTCAAAGCCAGGGCTTTTTAAGGCCCGGTCAAAACCCGGCCCGATGGGCCTTTTGTGCATCTCTATTCATACCTGAATTAGGTTTTGTTATGTTGCTATCGCCTGAAATCACTACCAATCGCTTGAAATCGCCTGAGTTAGCTGAATTAGGTTTTTGTTATTATGAAATTAGGGATTTAAAAAAGAAATGGGTTAAACCCGGGTCTCGTCTGCCGCAAGAAATGGGTTAAACCCGGGTCTCGTCTGCCGCAATGCGGGGGCACTTCTGTAATTTCGCGAATTTTAAGTTATAGTTTGTTAAAATAAAGAATGTATTAATAGAAATATATAAATACAAAATAAAAATATAACAACTAAACAATAAATAAATTAGGAATTTAAACATCAATTAAAATTATTTATATATTTATTATCTATTATTTTATAATTATTTCAAAATAAAACTAAATTTTTTCCAACAATGAAGCAAAACAGTGTCCGCAATGAAGCATTGCGTAGTCCGCATTGAGTCAAAACTGCTATACTCCCGCAATGTAACAATGCGGTAGGTGGTTATTAGAACCACCTGTGGCTGTGGAAGGGCACCCTTTTAAAATTTTAATTATTTATTTATTCCGTGTTTTTTCATTCCGTGTCGTGTACCAATATCGAAAACTCAAACCCGACACTAATTATATTTGTGTTTTTTCGTGTTCGTGTACTTTCATGTTCGTTACCAAATTTTCGAACTCAGACACTAATTATTCGTGTCGTTTTGGATCGTGTTCATGTGTCATATACCAGTATTACCAGGTCTACCTACGAGTCACAAGTTAGTAAGCTGCACTCGGTAAAATTTCAGTACTCCAGTATGGTAAATAATTTGTTTTGTATATTTAAAAATGTATTATATAAAATAACTAAATATTATGAACGGTTCGGTTTTGAGGGTAAAACCATAACCGTAACCTAACCGTTATATCGGTTCGGTTTGATTATGATTTTTTTTATTTTAGTAGGTTTCAGGTTTTTCCAGTACGGTTTTTCGATTTCTGGGCTTGATTTTGATTGTTAGATTTGATTTTGATTTTGTTCACCCCTATATTTCGTGTTGAAAATCGTACTTCTCATATTTAACAGTTAGCGAAAGTATGTTAGAATTGTCAATTGTCGATATTGGGTGCCATTATCTTATTTAGAATTTAGTAAGATTATCCATAATTTAATCATCTCTTAAAAAAACAAGTTGTTCTGGTCCCATAAAACATTATATATCCCTTGAAAAAGAAAAGCATTATATAACAATGAACTGCTAATGCAATGCAGCAAAACATAATCTCTGATTAACTACAAATTAAGTTAGCGACATGCATATAACTTATTTCAGAAGAGTTGGTGTTGATAGTGAGGGCAGTGTGTAGAATTGTGCAAGCCGGTGCAAGTTGTAACACTATGAAGCGCCAGGATGTGAAATGAGAAAAAGAAAAGCAGCAACACCAGTGTTGTTGGATTCACAGATTCTTAGGCCATCCCCCGCTTGGTTCTTCATCATTTGGTCCCTACCTGTTTACATACTTATCACTATTCCACTCTTCCATCTTTTTCAGTTGATTCTAGCCCCATTATCAGTCTTATCCTCTATCCTTCGGATCGGATTTAGTAAGGAGTTTGGGGACGCGACCCTCTTCAAATCCTTTTTTATTTTTTTAAATTTTGCAAATATATAAGGGTGTTTTTTTTCAAAATATACCCGATTTCTCCCTAAATAAAAATTTCTTGATCCGTCTCTGCCAATATCTTAATTCTGAAAATAATAAAAACTGTTCAATTCATTTGTGAGGAAAATGCTTGCCAGATTTTGAATGAGAGGAATCTAATAAAAACCCAAAATTGATATTAGATCAAATGTCACAAGACTTGTAGATCAATATCTTATTAATGAACCTAACTAGAGCTTGATCACAGGGTAAACGGACAATGGATTTCAGTAAGCACCCATACAGACTACTACACAATGTAAGTGCAGAACAAACAAATGTGCTATTTGAAGCAGCTCGTTCAAGTAGTTAGACTCATAATTCACAATTATGCAGTTTAAATCATTTATATAACTAGAAACATGGAATTAAGTTCAATGAACTCGACACAATGACATAGATTACTTCTAATTGTATTTGAATCATAATGTGTAAATGCCGAGTTCCAGTCACATAATTTGTCCAAGATCATTGCTGTAACTTTGGTTGTTCTTCGTATTCAGACAATTATAAATTTGCAGATGCCTGCCTATACGACAAATTGCATTGAGCAGTGGACTAGAAAAATTAAAGATTTTTTAACTATCAACTAGCATTGGTTAGTGCTCATCTGGTCCCTGCCCGTGAATATTCACATTATCTTCTTCTTCTTCTTATAACATTACGATTATAAACATTCAAGACACTGCCCGTTTAAGAATGTGAATTTTCCTTAGTTGTATTTGAAATGGTAGATACTATCAAGTATCAGTGATCAATGGATACAGAGCGACAATTACTTAATAATGAAGATTTTTATTTAGATCAATTGACATGACTATGTCATGATAAAACGCCACAGAGAAGAAAGTTGATTAAAAGAAAAGATAGTACACCGCAATTGTAATATGGTGTTGTAACACCTCCAACACTACTCCGTTCTTCTGATGCCAAATGTTTGTGAAGCTTCTTTGATGCAGGAAGTTACATGTCGGATTTGATATTATCGTTAATAAAATATCTGTTTAAGAACCAGAAGTTATCAGCAGTTACAGCATATCCGTCTTGGTTTCGGTGCCAACTGAAGTAAGCATGCGTCCTGTTCTTGATATCAAATATACCATGCCCAAAACTGGCCTCTCTAAATGCTGAGTACCTCGGTTGTGGTTGTGTCATTCTGTGGAAAAAAAAACAGAATTCATTAGCCTAGTATCGTCTATTTACCAGATTGTTAAACTACTTATATTCAGCAGATAACAAGGTCTTACTCGGTTGCCAAACCCTCAATATTTCCTCCATCACCAATGGTTATGTAAACAGGAGCAGATTCATCTGTTACAGGATTACATAATCCGTTGACGACATTATAGAGAACGTTCGATACTCGTTCCTGTTACATGTTCACAAACAATTAAAACACTTGCAGGATATGTTTTTTCTATTTGTGGCTATACCAGCCAGCTGCTTCTACATTAAGATTTATTAAAATGTGTACTTACAGAACGCTCATAGGCATGAACATGGCCAGCAAAAACAACATCGACTTTGTAACGGACAAACCATGGTTCAAATAAAACCCTCATGGTTTCCCCTTCCATATAATGAGCACTGTAGCTGTTATACATTGGAGCATGCATAAGAACAATCAACCATGGAGTTTCGTTCCTGTCGACATTCTGCAGCTCCTTTCTGAGCCACCAATATTGAGGAGTATAGGGCCCTAAAATGAATAATTGATCATGTTATCTTTTCAGGTAACTTGCAAAAATACATTTGTCATATTTATAAAATGAAAATAGCATAGAAACTAATTATGGTTACCATAGGCTGAATATGACGACAGGACAATTATATATGCTGAAGCTCTCTTGATTGAGTACCAATAATTGCTGTTTGATTTCTTTGAAGGGACTCTATACCTGTGTTTGAAAGGCTTAAATGGCTTGGTTTCTCCCTGCAACAGAACATCATATCATTGTACCATTAGTTCAAATTTTCCCGGCACACCTTAAGATTCTAATGACACTAGAAAAAATGGCGGAGTAGGTATATAATTACAATTTCTGGAGCATAATCAATCTCATGATTCCCAACAGTCCACATCCAGGGCTGATAAGCAACACTTCTCTCAACGAACCTTCCCCAGGTATCCCATCTCTTGTTCTCATGAAAAGGATAAACATCTGCGTAAGAAAGATCTCCAACAAACAACACAGCCTTTCCTTTCAGTGGGTTACTTTCATAATGTGTAAGTGTGGAGTTTGAATTGTAGGTCTGTCCAAGATCTCCTGCACAGATTCTTCTTTACATTAATAAAATTTTGTTCTTATTCAAACAATTAGAAAAACAATCGCGGATGTAGATAAGAATGTTAACGCTGCATTTCAAAATTAATAGAAATACCTATGAGACCAAATGTGTATGGAACATCAGGTCCAGCCTTAGGCGGTGTGAAAAACCAGAAACTTCTCATGGTATGTCCAATTCCAACTTGATAGAAATACTTGGTACTAAACTGTCACATAATTGATTTTATTACTTTCCTTAGTCATTAAACTAGCTATACAACAAATTAAAGCATTTCAAAAGTTCTGAGCATTAAATTTCCGGACACTATAAATATATTGTTTACTTTCTTACGATGCTCACCTTCAAATTATTGATGGTGCAATGATGAATGTATCCAGAAGTATAATTGTAGTATTTGTAGGTAGTAACAATGCCATTAGCCTTGTTCTTGTTCCAGTTTTTTTCACTCCAATAAAGAACTGTATTTGAACCTGGTTCATCCATCGTAATCCATGACACGATCACTGATTTCCCCTCTTGATCTCCTTGTGTTATATGGACCTTACAGAATCATGCACAAGTATCAAATTAGTCCAGTTCTTATTCTAGATTAGCTTAGCAGAACTGCAGAAGCAACTAATTATCGCAGCTCTGGAATGCGCGACATATACTACATCTCATAGAAATAACTAAACTAAACCAACTTTGCATGTAATTTATAACAGAGAAACAGAAGATTATGAGGGTGTACCTGTTGAGGGGCATTATAACCAGAAGGAACCTTAAAGACATCACTATCAAGAGGCATATCGACGCCTTTATCAGCTGTTCTAACGAAACTACTCGTGACTGATCCACTGCACATTTGAACTGAACTCAAAAACACGAATGTAAGAACAGAGAAAACAATAAGAGACCTGGAAAATTCCATGTGTTTCATCATGTCTTTCTTCTTAATATCTTTTGACGAACTTAATGGACACACATGCATATTTATAGCCATTGATAAAATTTAGAGCATAAGTAGTTTGATATTTAGTCAATAATTTTCACAAATTTAAACGAGGAAACTCTCAAAATTCATATCGAATATAGGCGTACGTGAAAGAAAAAGGAATATTTTTTTAACTGCAGATGGAAAACGTGTCCTTTGTCGTAAAATGAACACAGAGTTCACTTAATAAAAAAATCTTGTGAATATTAATTCATGATTCATAAATGAATATAATTAGTTTTGTGATTAGAAAGCTATCTGCTTCAATAGTTTAACTTGTTTAATTTATGTTCAGCTTGCAAAACTGATTAACAACCGATAATCAAGGCTTTTGGGTCGGCATAATCTAAAGAACCTAGATGTTGGTTTCGAGATTTATCCGAGCCCCTAACCTTTCTATTAGTCAAGTGTTAACGAGCAAGAAAACCTCAAACCCCCAGCAAGGGCCAAAAACAGGTGTTTCAAACCTGAGCCGATCGGTCGTCAGGGATGGTGTTTAGATCATCAAATTCCCAAATGGGAAAATGCTATATGTGTTGCATTAACCCTCATGTGTATACAATTTTTAGCATATTCTTATATCTAATGGCATGAATAGCTCAGAATAATAATAAAATAATTGAAAACATCTCCATTAACTAAAATGATTGGCTTAAAATAATATAAAATAGTAATTGTTAAAGTTATTACATCATGGCCATGACATCAGCCCTCCTAGTCATACCGACCTCAGCCAAACTTGGTCCGCAAGTTCGACACTTTAGCAACACTGTAGCAACACTATAGTTTTACTGTAGCGGCAAGTAGTTTTGTCTATAAATTCATTTTTCTGTAATGTAAATAGACAAGCTTCTATAAGCAATATAAGAGTTTAGACTTTCTCTTACATTGTTTCTTGCTTCCACATACACCAGCACACACACGCTAGCACACACACGCTGCCTGCATACACACACACAACACAGCTTGTACACCTATCTCTCACATACACAAACTTGTTCCTATAAACTTATTCACACAAGTTTTATCATGGTATCAGAGCAAGTGTAAGCTCCTGACCTCGAATGTAGGGTAACTATATGAGGGTTCATGGCTAGTGTGATTTGGGTTTCTTGTGGTTGGAATGTATGGAGTTAACTCAATAAGAGTTTGCGCAAGTTAGTGAATTAACACCAAGGTGTTTGTCTATATGCCACAAAGAGCAAGTGAGATGGAAAGTACTTTTATCAGCTGGATGGATGAAGATGCAGGAACGATGGAGTTCAGGAGGTTGTTATGCAGAGGAAAATAGCTGGACAAAAGTGTCTGCGGAGGCCTGGAGTTTTGACAGAAGCTTGAAAAACTATCGTAGCTTAAGTCGAGGTATGTTTTGGAAACTAATTTTGGTGACAGCGGAAATAGAGAAGATCAGGAGCTTAAAGCTCTGATACCATGTAGAATATGTGTAGAATTTGTGTGGGTATGCTCTGCTTGTATGTGTATATGATAACATAGATGAGTTATAAATACAGTATAATTAATGGGAGCTTGACAAAGATAGTGAAATTGAACAACAATGAAAGAGAAGAACAAACAACTCTTATATTGCTATGAAACATTCAGCTTGTCTATTACAAGGAAAATGAAAGTTATAGATAGAAAAACTAAAGTTGGAGCCTAAGAATAATATAGTAATGCTACAGTATTAACCTTGGGGACCAAGTTGCTATGATATCATAATCATGATGTCATTGTAATGTTGTCACTATATTTAACACCCCCCTCAAACTTAAGATGGTTGGAGAACCGGCTTGAGTTTTTGAACAAAGGCAACGAAAGTGATGGGAGAACGTATCACCAAGGAGACGTGATGTAGAAGAATCATGTCGTGTTGAACTTGTTGACTGGTGAATTTTGGAAATCAATCCCTGTTTATGTCTGTTGTATGAAATACCATCTAATATATGTGTATATGACTGTGATATTTATATATGTGCATGCTATGTTGTGATACGTTGAAATCACGAGCAAATATATATGAATATGACAGTGATATGTATATATATGTGTGATGTGTGTGATATAGAGATTGATGTCACTTCCAAGCCTTTCTTTGTTACGTTCTGTCCCAAGTGGATGTCCTGTCTAAGGTTCCCGGAGTGACAGTGAATGCAGTGGAAGATGAACCAGTTTTAGATAAAACCTTTCTAAGTAAAGATTCAAGCTCAATGGTAGATGCAGTTTCCGGTGTAGATACCGAGGTTGCACCAATGGGAGGATGAGATGGCTTGTTTGACTGAAAGGAATGCCTCTTACAATACTGTGGTGAAGAATGACCTTTCTGCTGGCAATGTTGGCAAGTATGGTTGCGAAGCGTTGTACAATCCTTATCAAGTGTCCATTTTGCCGACAAAATTTGTAAAATGGTTTGTCAAATATGGATGATAAAGGTATTCCTAGAACCATATCTTTCATATAATTGCCTTTTCCGATATCGAGTCGTGTTTCTTCAGAAATGAGTTATGTAACAACAGTCTCCAGAGAGGGTAGCGGAACACGGTAAAGTAAAGTAGCTCTAACAGGTTCGAAATCATGTGTGAGTGCCATCAGAAACTGGATGAGATGTTGTTGATCACGATATGTCTGATAAAGTGTTGCGTCCTCTGTGTGTAACCACTTTGGTTCAGACAATGTCAACTGGTCCCAAAGTGATTGTATTTGTGAGAGAAAATCAGCTACCCGTTGACCAGACTCTTGTTTCTGTTTGCTGAGAGAATGCATAATCTGATATTGATGAGAAAGATCAGATGTGGTGTATCGAGATTCCAAAAGATCCCAAATTTCTTTTGCGGTGTCAAAATTTCCAAACTGCAAATTAATTTTAGAAACAGAAGAATTTCTAAAATATGTAATAGCTTGATGATTTTTGACATCCCATTCTTCAATACGATCTTTGAATTTTGACTCGAGTTCATCTATCTCTTTAGTGGGAAATATAAAATCCCTGTTAACGTAGCGCCAAAGTCTTTTTTCCCTTGAGGAAGCTACGCATAGCTTGAGACCAAAATAAATAATTTGAGCCGATCAAGATTGTTTGAATCGGTGAACTATTTTCTCTTTCCATTTTTACAAGCGCTGAGATGTATGTACACAGAATTAGGAGGGTGAACTTTCAAGATATGGTAAAGTCGGGGTACTGAGATGTAAATTGGCCAGAATTGTTTCAGATGGGCTGTTTACAGTAATGGCCCAAAAAGAAATTAATGGGCTGAAAATATGTCGGCTTAAATATGATAAAAACCAACCAGATTGAGTCCAAAATTGTAAGTGTGTACTGATAAGTAAAACACAAACTGAAAAGTTTCAATTTGTATGTTGACATAGAGGAGAGTTGATTGTGAGGACTTGATGAGGACTCGCGTAGAGATGGGTTGGTTTACAAGCTGATGAATTCGGCTGACGAGTGACAATTATATGTGAAAATGTCTCAAAGAAGTGGGTGAGTTCGACGACTCAGTGAGTTGACTTGGATTGGAGAGAGAAGAACAAAACATGTAGAACCAAAGACCTTAAAAGTATCATATGAAGGTGGTTCCTCATATAATTTTTCATAAGGAGACACGTTATCTATGTCCGGAGAGGGAATCATGTTTATTGTATGAACAACAGTCAATGCAGCTTCCCCCCCCCAAAAGAATTCCTGACAGGAAGAATAAATGAGGTGAGCGTCGTTACCGAGTTGACTTGCTGGGTCTTGACTGATGAGTGTTTGGCTGGTGAGTTCTTGGCTCTGTTTGTGTCACTGTGAAGTTGAACAGTTGACATTGTCTGAACCAAAATGGTTACACACCAATATCAAATCATGGGTTCTCTGAGTAAGCAGAAACAAGCTTATGGACAATCAGTAGGTGATTTTCTATTTCAAATACAAGTACTTTGAGATCAGTTGACACTATCTAAACCAAAATGGTTACATACAGAGGATGCTATGCTTTATCACACTTACCGTGATCAACAACGACTCATTCAGTTCTTGATGGCGCTTACTCCGGATTTCGAATCAGTTAGAGCTGCTCTCATTCATTGTGTTCCGTTGCCTACTCTGGAGAGTACCTTAACTGAGCTTATTTCTGAGGAAACTCGACTTGGCATCGGTAAAATCAGTCTCACGACTGATACTGTACCAGAGGTACCTCTATCACCTACTTTTGACAAAATATTTTGTAGGTTTTGTCGTCAAAATGGACATGTGACCAAGGATTGTGTTGCTCTTCGCAATCACACATGCCAACATTGCCATCAAAAAGGTCATTACTCAATTCAATTTTGTAAAAAGAAGTCATCTTTCCGCCCAAACAAGTTCTCTCACTCTTCCGTTGCTGTAACATCTGAATCTACATCAGAAACTGCAACAACCACATCTGCAAACGAACTTGAATCTTTACCCCTTCTGGTTGTTGTGTACAGGATCCTCAGACAGGACAAACTTTTGGGACATGACGTAGATGCGGAAGGTTATTTGCGCTCACTTCCCTTCATCTTCCTACATCAATATCTCCTTCCAATAATCTAGTTGGCTCTGTTTTATCTACAACTAGCATCTGGCATTCTCGGTTAGGACATCCTTCATCTTCTCGTTTACATAATCTAGTTTCTAGTGGTCATCTAGGTAGTGTCAATTCTGACACTATCGATTGTGTGTCGTGTAAACTAGCAAAACAACATGTACTTCCATTCCCTATTCATTATGAAAAATCATCAGCCACTTTTGATCTTATATATTTGGATATATGGGTCCCTCTCCAACTCCAACTATGGAGGGGTCTAGATATTATGTGATATTTGTTGATGATTTCTCCCGATATACTTGGATATATATTTTGAAAAATCGGTCTGAATTAGGAGAAACATATAAGAATTTAGCTTCTATGATTGAAACTCACTTCAACAAAAAAATTAAAATTTTTCGTGCCGACAATGCCAAAGAATATAAAGAATCAGAATTAACAAATTTTTTGGTATCGTATGGTACTCTTACACAAAGTTCTTTCCCATACACATCACAACAAAATGGGCGTGCCGAACGCAAACATAGACACATTCTTGATACAATTCGAGCACTTCTCATTTCTTCTTCCTGTCCGGAATTTTTTTGGGGGGAAGCTGCATTGCCTGATGTTCATACAATAAACATGATTCCCTCTCCGGTCATAGATAACGTGTCTCCTTATGAAAAATTATATAAAGAACCAACTTCATATGATATTCTTAAGGTTTTTGGTTCTGCATGTTTTGTTCTTCTTCCTCCACATGAAAGAACAAAACTAGAACTTCATGCTCGTCTTTGTTGTTTTATTGGTTATGGTAGTGGTCAAAAAGGATTCCGTTGTTGGGATCCTATCTCTCAACGACTCTGAGTCTCTCGAAATGTGACATTCTGGGAACACAAAATGTTCTCGTCTATGTCAGATTTCAAAGTCGATTCCTCTTCTAGCATTTCTCACTTTACAGATCCTTTTGTTGATCTACATCCTAATGATGAATATGTAGACTCTTCGACATCTTCTGACACAATTCCAACAGATTCTCCAAACCAGCTCATACAACCATCCTCAACTGCTAATGTTTCTCCAACAGAAGTTCAGTTTGAGGATTCTGATGTTGATCCTCTTATTCCGCCATCACCTACAGTTGAGCCTATTTATCGTTCAACACGGGTAAGACAACCTCCTGTTCGACTTACTGATTATCATGTTTATTCTGCTATACAATCGTTACCTGAGCCTCAAACATACAGAGAGGCCAGTGTTAACCCTCTTTGGCAGAAAGCAATGGCAGATGAACTCCAAGCATTAGAGAAAACTCATACCTGGGATCTGGTTACTTTGCCTCCAGGAAAAACAACAGTGAGTTGTCGGTGGATTTATAAAATCAAGACCAAATCTGATGGCTCTATTGATCGATATAAAGCTCGTCTCGTTTCTAGAGGTTTTACACAAGAATATGGCATTGATTATGAGGAAACTTTTGCACCGGTTGCTCGCCTCACATATGTTCGAAGTTTACTTGCAGTTGGAGCATCAAAGCATTGGGATATGTGGCAAATGGATGTCAAGAATGCTTTTCTAAATGCAGACCTTCATGAGGAAGTTTACCTCAAACCTCCTCCAGGTTTCTCTCATTCTCCAAATCAAGTGTTCAAGCTTAACAAGGCTCTTTATGGTCTTAAACAAGCACCACGAGCATGGTTCAAAAAATTTAGCAAAGTGGTTCAACAACTAGGATTGTCCTCCAGTCCATATGATCATGCTCTGTTCATTCGACAATCTGAACGAAGAATTATTTTACTTCTTCTGTATGTGGATGATATGATCATCACCGGAGATGATATTGTTGGTATCTCTGAACTCAAACAATTTCTCAGTCAACAATTTGAAATGAATGATCTTGGCTCATTAAGCTACTTCTTGGGTCTTGAGGTCTCGTCGGTCCCTACTGGCTACACTCTTTCTCAAGTCAAGTACGCATCTGATCTTTTATTAAAATCCGGAATCAGTGACACCAAAATTGCATCTACGCTTCTAGAATACGAGGCAAAACTCAATCCTCAGGATGGTGAATTGCTTCAAAATCCTACATTGTATCGCCAATTGGTTGGGAGTTTAATTTATCTCACTGTCACTCGCCCAGATATTGCTCATGCTGTACACATTTTAAGTCAATTCATGCAGCTCCTTGTACTCCTCATTATAGATTTGTCCTTCACATACTTCGTTATGTCAAAGAAACCATATTTCATGGACTACATTATCCATACAACTCTTCCCTTGAGTTACATGGATACTCTGATGTTGATTGGGGTGGTGATCCTACTACCAGATGTTCTACTACAGGATTCTGTTTCTCTTGGTGACTCCCTTATTTCTTGGCGAAGTAAGAAACAATCACTTGCCTCCAAATCAAGTGCGGAGTCAGAATATCGAGCTCTAGCAGATACAACACAAGAGTTGATTTGGCTACGATGGTTACTTGAAGATATGAGTGTAACACATCCCCAGCCACTCCTCTCTGTTGTGATAGTAAAAGTGCCATGGATATTGCTCACAATGATGTCTTTCATGAGAGAACTAAACATATAGAGATTGATTGTCATTTCACACGTCAACAAGTTACAAAAGGCACGGTTCATCTTCGTAATGTCCCTAGTGCAGACAATGCCGCAGACATTTTTACGAAATCTCATTCTCCGGGAAGTTTTCGTCATTATGTTTCCAAATTAAAATTGGTTTATAAACCATCTTCAATTTGACGGGGGGTGTTAAAGTTATTACATCATGGCCAGGACATCAGCCCTCCTAGTCATACCAATAATAAGGAGGGCTGATGGCCATGACATCAACCCTCCTTATTATTTTATGTCAACACTCAACTGAATAATCTTGCGATATTAAATTAAAAATCATAATCTAAAGTGCGACTACTAATTCCGCAAATGTCAAATATTATGAAAGTTCATAATGTCAATTTTGCACAAGGCATAAATTTAAAATTTAAAATAAAAAATTTTAAATCTTGTTTCAGATGACAAGACATTTGAATAAATAGAGTATACAATGCAATTATCTTTAACAAATGTTTTTATATATGTATAAATGAAGATTAAAATTTACCAATTTATTATTTATAGTTTGTCGGTCAAACATTTAAACTTATACTATCGTATTAGGATGGACTCGGTTAAAATATGTGTTGAGAATAACTAACATATACTGGACTTGGATTGAACTAAATATGCAATGGACTAAAGATATAATGAGAATGTAACTCAGTTATATAACGAATTGAGTTGAGTTGGGTGGGGTAATGTTTAAATTTGTTAAACTTTGACCCAACTCACCATATTCGGGTTTAAAAAAAATATACTTATTAATACTTCGGTTTCGAACGGTTCGGGTTGGTCGGCCCAAAAAAAGAGTGGGTTGGGTCGATTTTTCGGGCAGCATGCTAAATTTGTGTTTATAGTTTGTTACCGTAACCGTTCTGGAGAGTTTTGACAAATTTATCCAATATAATCAAATTAGCTATAATTTAATTAAGGATTTTGTATGATTGAAATTGTGAAAATTATACAAATTATATATAATTTGTGTCATGTAAAATATTTTTACTAAGGATTTCTTGAATTAAAAATGCTGTAACACAAATAAAAGGACCAAAACATATATTGAAAGTCAAAGCCTATTTTGGATGTTTGAACTAGAGGTGGCAATACGTTCGTTTCGTATACTTTCGTGTCGTGTACTTTCGTGTTTCGTGTCATGAATGCCTAATCCAAACCCGAGCCGTTAAGGATTCATTTCGTTTCGTGTTCCTTCATTTCGTGTAAGTTTCGTGTCGTATTTCGTGTAATTTAAAATTAATAATAAAAATAAAGATAAATAAAATATATATTTTAATATTAAATTTTTAATAGTCGAGTTTTAAGTCAATAAGTCATAAAGACTCAAATACAGTCAAGTCTTATGAAATTTAAACTTGAAACAATTTTGTAACTATTTTTTATAAACATTATATGTAAAATATTATTGTAAGATATATGTATTCATATAATATTGATAAATTTATTTAAATATTTATTTAGTCGTGTACTTTTGTTTCGTGTCGTATACCTAAGTGTAAAACCAAAACTGACACAAAATTCATCCGTGTACTTTTGTGTTCGTGTACCAAAAATGTCAAACCAAATCCATTATTTTTGTGTCATTTTCGTGTCGTGTTATCGTGCTGTGTACGAAATTGCCGGCTCTAGTTTGAACTCCCCACTCCTCAGGGTTCTGGCCACTACTTATACTATTTTATTGCGTCTTTTTTAATTTTGAAATTTTAATTATATTTTTTTTATATTTTTGTGTGTTTTACAGGGTTTTGATAGTTTATTCTGAAAATAATTTATAATATATTTTGGGTGATTTATAAAATTCATATCTGAATGTGGGATGATGTTGGACATCGCAAGAGTTCATGTTTCATAATTTATTTATTTTCATATTTTGGATATTTATTTCTCTAATATCAGTTGATATAATTAATAGTTTTGAAAATTGAGTTATAGATAACATTTAGGTGAAAGTCAGTTCTAATGCTACTAGTTTCAGAACTAGTGTAAGTTGGATAATCGAGACGTTATTATAATATTTTTAAATTATTTTTTTTGATATTTACGTGTTAAATAATTCAAAAATAATCCGTCAATTTTGTTTAGCTTATTTTTGTTTCACAATCAAATTGTAGTTGACAGTTCGGAGTTTTGTATTAATTGAATTTCAATATTTTAATGAATATTTAACTTGTTCGTTTAAAAATTTGATAAAAAAATTTTGATTTTTTTTAGTTATATAACGTGCTTATTCATATAACAAATTTTGTGAGAACTTGGTATACCAATTTTATATAACTAAATATAAATAATTTGTTTGCTTGTAAGTTAATTTCATTTCCGAGTTATATATTTAGGAAAAAAGGTATATTGGTTAACATTTTTCACAACAAATTTAGAATACGTTTGGTGGGTCCAATTCCGATATTGACGGCTCCTTTGTCGGAGATGAGCATAGAAAAAACGAGTTGACGCTGTTTTAGAAGAGTAATGTCGTGGTGACAAAAAATAGTATAAAAAATTGTTATAAAATGACGTGTTATGGGTGATTTGAAATCTTGAAATATTTTAATTAGTATTTTTGATGTAAATGCATGGAGATACATTTTCATTTAACCAATAAAAATTTGACACTTGACATTTTATAATTTTTTTGGGAATCAATTTGGCGCCACTAGAATTTTCCGTTTTAGAATAGAGTACCTTCTTGAAAAAATCATCTGAATTTTTATGAGGTTTAACTTATAAGTAAAAATAATTTATTTTGTGAATAGGTAATTATCTATTTCAATGAATTATTGAAACAAGCAACATTCATTAGTAAGCGATAAAAAAGTTTCTTATGATAATTTTAATAATGGATTTTGTTACAATTTAAATAATATTTTCGTATAAGTAAACATAAAACAATTCATTAACTTGTAAATTTATTAAGAAAAAAAAGTATGTTCGTAAAGTATCTTTCACAAGTGTGCCTATAGAAATCGGAAAGATTGTACATATGTAATATAAAATTAAATAGATAAATCAAAACAATATAAAATTCAAATTTTATTAATTTTTTAAATTAATAAAAATAAATTAATTAATAATATCTTAATTATATTCATTCTACCACTGAACCAAACATGGGATATGAAGAATAATATCTCAACCCTATACCACTTTAACCCGATTCCTTATTACAACCTCATACCACTTCACGAACCAAACGACCCCTAAGTGGGATCTTCGGTAGAGTATACAATTTTGTTATACGACACGTTAATATGGTATGAAATGAAATGATACGAATAATTAGTGTTTGAGTTTGAAAATTTGGTACATAAATACGAAAATACACGAATATGAAAAAACATGAATATAATTAATGTCTGGTTTGAGTTTCTGATATTGGTACACGACACAAAACACGACACGAAACGAAAGTACACGAAATAAATAAATAGTTAAATTTTTAAAAATATATAATATACATATAATAAATATCAAATATGAATTACACATCTATACTATTATATTAAAGATAAAATATTAAAAATTTGATTGTTGATCATTGGTCACTCAATCTAGAGCCGTCAGATTAAACTGATGAGAACCGTTAGATATGATATTAAATATTATTATTCAAGTGATATAAGATCGAATCCTACACGCAACATATTATTGAAATTATAATTTATAATATATAATGATAAAAATAACCGTGCATTGCTCAGGTTATATACTAGTTATATATATATATTAAAATATATTATTTTTTTCCTTGACTGAGCACTTGAAATTTATGTTTTTAATGTTATTTATGTTTTTTAATTTCATTTTTGAAATTGAACAATTTGTAATTTGTTATTTTTGAGAGAATATTTTTACTTGTTTTATATATTTGTATTAGGAAATCTGTTGTTTAATATCAGATACTATTTAATTATTTATTACATTTTTTCGTATATAATTTATATGCTTTAGTATACTAAATGAATAAACACAAATATATTAATTTCGGATTAGTGTCCTAAATTGATATAAGAATGTAAATTTGGGTTGGGTTCTGGTTTAAAATTTGGTATATTAAAATATACGAAATAGTTGTAGACAACACGAAACATTCTCAGGTTTAGGGCATGTTTGGACAGGGCTTATAAGTTACTTATTGACTTATAAGCCCGTAAGTACTTATCGAACACTGTTTGTGTACCTAATTTATAAGTCGGATTTTCAACTTATAAGCTGATAAGTTAAATGTTAGTAATGACGTACTTTTTCTCAACTTATTTTGATTTTTTGCGTTTTTATTAACTTTAATTTAAAAAAATATATTTTTAAATGTTAATTTAATCTAAAATTCATGAAATAATATGATTATATTTAAAAATTATATATTTTGATTTATTAAATTAAAAAAAATTCGTGAAATTATCCAAACACTTATATCACTTATAAGTATTTATTTACTTATCACTTATAAGTTACTTATTCATTTTAAGTGATAAGTAACACTTAATTTTTGGATTTGAAACTGATTAAACAATTAGATTCACTTTTGCGGAAAGTTAGAGATCCTTGACTTGTAAACAAACTCTTTGAATCATTAATTTCATGCGCACATGGCAAAAACATTAGTATGATAGCTTGAACATGTTGTATACTACGGTTGGTTGAATCTGAGGTCGTAAACGAAGTAGGCTGATCGTCACAGGCTGTATACTACGGTTGGTTAGACCTGAGGTCATAACGAAGCTGACAGATTCCTCAATTTTAGTTCTTTAAACTTATCAAATCGCTCTCAATTTTGAGTTCGGACAACAAAATATGTTCTTTAAACTTACCAAATCGCTCTCAATTTTAGGAGTGTACGATTCGAACTCAACTCAAGATTAACTTGTTAAACTCGACCCGATTTGACTCGTTAAACTCGACAAACTATATATATAATAAATATATTTTAATACACATTAATAATATATTATTACAATATATGAATAGAATTATATAAAGATAATTGAAGAAAGAATGTTCAAAATAAATCATTCTTGGACTTTAACCTCCCAAAATACCTAGATGTGCGAGGAGTACCCAAATTCCCACGAAATACGTATTTAAGGTATGCGTATTCAAGCTTCAATAAAAAATATGCATGTTGAGCATGGGTGTTCACTTTTGTTTTTAAGAAGAATGTGCATGTTCAACATGTGTATTCAAAAAAAAAAAATTGAATACACATGTTCAACATGCGTATTCATTATTAATTTTTGAAAATTCGAATACGCATCATCCTTGACATGCGTGTTCAGCCGATAATTTGGGCGGAACATCCTGCCAAATGGTATTTTGGACATTTCTCCCCCAAGTGGTGTATTTTATTTTTTGACCCATAATTGAACAAGTAATAATAATCTAATCTCTCTTCATCCGCAAAATTTAAAATATTAAATTATCAACATGCATTTTATAGTGAAAAAATAAGATTGGACTGTTTTTTTTTCAAAAAAAGGTTATTGTTGTAAAATCAAATTCGACTCAACTTGAAATGTTCGTGACGAACTCGAATTCGACTTATTTTATGACAAGCTCGAGTTCGAACAAATAAAAATGGTCGTTAAGATAATTGAGTTTGGCTCGACTCATTCAAAAAAACTCTACTAGAAAAAACTTGAATCGCCTCGACTCGATTCGTTCACGGCCTAGTTAAACCTTGATTGATTAATATATTCGGGACACATTTTTTTTATCAAAGATGATTATTTTTTAACGAGTTTAAAAATATATCGTGTTCATTATGTTAAAATCTGGAAAAAAATCAATTTGATGAGATTAGTCGCTTACTAATGTGACTGGAAGTAAACCTGACAATTTGTTATACGACACAATAAAACAACACGAGAACAATACAATATAAATGGATATGTGTTCAGCTTTTCTGCACAAGAATACGAAAGTACACGACATGATGGAGTACGAAATCTAAATGGGTAGGAATATGCGTTTAGCCTTGGGTACACGATACGATATGAAAGTCCACGAAATAAATTAATTTATTAATAAATATTTAAATATATATAAGATATTTTTATATTCAATCATATAAATGTACATAATTTTGTAATATTATATATATATATACATATAATTCATATATATTTTTAAAAATATATCCAAAAATATACCATTATATGTAAATATATATATATATATATATTCAAAAAAATAATATTTATATATATATATATTTATTTATATTGTTTATACATGAAATGTATGAGAAACGATGGTTTATGGATATGTGTTTATCGTTCAGTACACGAATAATAAACGTGTCGGATATGTGTTTGATATTCAGTACATTAAACGCGAAAGTATACAACACGAAATATATGAAAAGATACAAATTGTCTGTTTTAACCGGAAGCACCGTGATCGTGAATTGATAGGAGAGGTGCTGAAAGCACCATGATGGCTAGCCAGGTTGAATAGGTACTGATGCAGGTGAACTCCAACAGAATCAGCGGTTGATGAGGATTGTACCTCCCAAAATGAAGAAGGGTAAATCCTACCTTCAATGAATGGCTTCAAGTGGATTTCTATCACTATAAACATTTATAATAATTATAAGATAAATACTTTACTAATTGGAAAATTACATAATTATGACGGATAAACCAAATTTTGAGTGACTAGCTGAAATAGTACACTGGAAGCTTATCGGGAAATTGGTGGATAAACTATGAAAATTTGGTTTTTGCTTGTTATTTAAGCACATGAGTCGAACTTTAAAGAACAACATATATAGAGCTTGATTATCAATATGTAGGCGTCGGCAAAGGGATTTGAATATTCACTTTCTACTCGAATTGGCACGTGTAGCCGGTATAACTATTTTTCAAATACTTCTGGCCAGATTGAGTACGACTTTCTCGGTATCTTTGCTAATTCAGCTCTAAATGCTACACAAATTTCAGTTACGCTTATGCAGTTGAATCTTTGTTTATTCAGTTGTATCATCCATTTTCAACCTGAAATTCAAGAGTAGTTCAGTTATTTCAACACGATTGCCTTGAGATATTTTTTTTACCAAATTTCTCTCACAACACTTATTAATTTTTAATCTTAGAATGTGTTCACTTAGCAGAAATGAAATGATTATGGATGTTTACATAAATGGAATAAGTCATTTCACCTTAAATAAAAATTAGGTTGTTCACTTGAACACTTGATACAAGTGAATGGAACGAGTAATTCCTATATTCTTTCGGAATAAGAATTGTTGAATTTTATTTCATCTGAAATGTGTGGAATAAACTCATTTCTTCGAATTAAATATAATTCTCAAATTTATTTTACCCAAAAAATTTTGGCAAAATTATTTTCGAGGAACATTTTCTGGGAAAACGTTTTCCAGAATTTTTTCAGTAAAACTCTTTTCGAGATTTTTTTCAGAAAATTTATTTCGAGAAACTTTTTATTAGAGAAATTTGTTTTGTGAATTTTTCTCTTTGGGAAATTTGTTTTTCATAAACTTTTTCGTGAAACTTATTTACGGGATTTTTTTGGGAAACTTATCTATGTATCGTGAAAACTCTTTTCGAAAAAAAAATTCAAGAATTTTATACTAGAAGCCCATGTAAACCATTTCAATTTTTTTTTCTTTGGGAAACCTTTTCGAAAATTATTTTTGAAAGGATTTTGTCAGGTTTGGAAGACTTTATTTGAGGAAAAAACTTTCGGGACATTTTTCTGTGAATTGTTTTCTTACAATTTTGTGAGAGAACAAGAAAATCATGAGAATTTTTTTCCCAATTTCATTCCCTCCAAAAGGTATGACAAGTGAACGTAAAAATGAAATAAGTATTTATTTTATTTCTCATTCCATTGATTTTTCATTCTATTATATTATATATTCCATTTCAACCCCAAGTGAACTCAACCTTAATGAAAACGTTGAAAACTTGCTCCTGATGCTCGAATCATGTATTATTGAAAAAAGGCTCTGAATATCACATTTTGGGAGTAAATGGTCCAATATATCACGATATCAGAAAATGGCCCTAAATATCACAAGGAAACGCAACTAAAAGTTGCGTTCTTGGAATATTAAGACCACGCATTGTAAACATGCGTTGATGTGAAGACCACGCATTATAAATATACGTTGATGTCCCTGATATATCCCGACAACGCAGTAATTTTATGCGTTTATACCTTTAACGCAACTTTTAAATGCATTTTCAAATTTTTTATTTTTTTTATTTATTTTAAAATTTATTTTATATTCTAAAATTAATATTAACGCAAATAAAAAATACGTTTTGTAAAAACGTAAATAAAAAATGCATTTTAAAATGATAAAAAGGGCCATTTTTTCAAATTGTGATATTTTGGACCATTTGTTCTGAAATAGTGATAAAAAAGGCCAATACCCTGTATTATTATTAGGCCAATGTGAGGTGCAGTCCCTTATTTAACATTTACGCGCTTTTAATTAGAGAAAAAAAGAGAAAAAATCATAAAATTTTAAATTTTTTTACAAGTTTTACTTTTCAGTTTTTTTTTTAAAGAAAAGAAGAGGAGAGATACGGAAATAAAATTATATCAATTTTCTCCTCGTAACTTTCTTCCCAAAATTGGGATGATTAGGAGAAAAGCTGTGATAAATTTATTCAAATAATTTCCCCTAAATTCATGTTTTCAATTTTTTTTTTTCACAAAAAGTCATGAGCACATGAGAGATTAGCTTTTTTTTCTCTCTTATTTCACCTTCACTTTTCTCTTTTTTTCCCTCCTTTTTAACATAAAAACTCTGGAATAGGCTAATTATCTATAATTTGATTTGATTCTGTCTCATGCAATTTGTGTTAAGATCGCAATAAACATCGTGCCTGTTTGGCAACCTACTAAAACAATCTTAAATAGGTAAACGCCCAGTCACAATTGTAATAGATGGTTTGAGTATTTTTTTAATGCTCATATCATTGTCAAAAAAATGTTGTTGAGTTGAAAGTGTGTGCATATATACTTTCTTCATTCACTTTCGTCTCCCAATCTCAAAAGAGACCTCGCTTGATAAAAAAAATATTTACGGGCATGACCCCAGCAGCCGGTATAAATAATTTGTTCTTAAAGTATATGAATTTCATTTTATTTTGCAACTGTAACCACGTGCAAACTCAAATGTAATCACGTGTGAACTTGAATGCCAAAAAAATTATTTTTTAGTAAATTCTTAAATTATTTGATTAAAAATAAAAAATACATATAATTTATATTTTATAATTTATCAAATACATCATCAACTTATAATATAATTTTAACTTTTTTTTAAATTTTTTATTCAGGTATTTAATTATTATATTAAAATTTTAATTTTTTTAAAATAATTATAACTTTTAAGTTATGATTTACCAAACATTTCTTTATAAGTAACATAAAATTATCCAAAATTATAAATAACTCGTAAGTTACAATGATTATATCACACGCTTTAGTTACATCAATCTATTATATATATAATACAACAATAGGGGGGTTTGATAAACAATTTAATTCATATGACGATTATGCCCCTAGTTAATATCTATATAATATTTATTTCATATTTATTCTCAAAATTAATATTTGTTAGCTGACTATTAATAGCTATATAATACTTATTGCTCACAAATAATATATATTAATTGACGCAGCATTAATATCTAAATAATATTTATTTCATCTCATCATTCATTTATTAAAAAAATATTAATTATTGTATAATTAATATTTGCATACATACATACATTAAAACATACGTAAATGCATACATATATACATACAATATATATATATATATATATATATATATATATATATATATAGTGCTACTCCAATAAAAACCAATTTAGAATAGAAAGTGGAAACCAATTTTTTTTTAAAAAAATATATATGAAATATAACATATAAGGTATGCAAATCGATCGTTGAAAGATGTAGAAAAATACAGTGAAATCGGATTTAAAAAAAACTTACGGTTTGATGGGAAAAATCAAATTAAAAACGGAGGAGAAAAACAGAAATTGGGTGTGAGAGGGTGCAGAGTAGTTGAGTGGGGTTATTTACGGGGATCATTAGATTAGGTAGATTTAATGGTTTAGATTAGTTCCTAGTTTCTATTTTAATTTTAGTTTGTATTTGATCATTCCCCTATATATATAAATATAAATTAATACATGCATACATACTTATATACATACATGCATACACACATACATCCATACATATACACAGACATGCATACACACATACATACATAGATACATACTCATATATTATTATTTATCATCAATTTAATATCGTAATCAGTCACACATACATACATACATACATACATACATACATACATACATGCTTACACACATACATATATACATGCATACACACATACATACACACACATATATATATATACTCATATATTATTATTTTTTATCAATTTAACATCGTACTCCAACACAATGAAATGACCAAATATTATACTAAATTATATGAAATAAAAAATAAAATAAACTATTTATACACATATTGTGATTTATACTCCACTATTAATAATTAAGTGATATATATCATATATTTCCACTGTCCAATAGGTTGTTAACATTGTTTGGGGAGTTTTTTAAGCAAATTAATTCATTTGACAATTATACCCCTACATTAATATCTATGTAATATTTAATTCACCTTGTCATTGTTCATTTATTAAAAATTATCAATTTTTATATATTTAATACATGCATACATATAAATATACAATAAATATACACACACACACATACACACATACATATATATATAAATTAATACAGAGACACACACAGTCATATATTATTATTTGTCATCAATCTAACCTCATCATGAAATGACGAAATATTATATTAAATTCAATTGAATAAAAATAGAATAAACTATTTATACATATTTGTACGATTTATACTTCACAATTAATCATTCTATGACATATAACATATACTCCCACCGTCACATAGCTTGTTAACATCGTTGTTAGAAATAGAGATTGATAAAATGAATTATTTATGAACAATTTAATTAATATGGCGATTATACCCCTACATTAATATCTATATAATATTTATTTCACCTCATCATTCATTTATTAAAAATTATTAATTGTTGTATAATTAATATATGCATACATATATTAATACATACATCCAATATATATATATATATATATTAATACATACATACATACATAATTACATATATACATACACACACACACACACATATATATATATATATATACATTCATACACACATACATACACATACATATATATGTACATACTCATATATTCCTATTTGTCATCAATTTAACATCTTCTTCATATATATATATATATATACAAATATATATACATATATACAAACACACACATACATACACATACATACATACACACATACATACATAAATACATACTCATATATTCTTATTTGTCATCAATTTAACATCATCCTCCAACACAATAAAATGACCAAATATTATGTTAAATTATATGAAATAAAAAAATAAAATAAACTATTTATATAATTATTTACGATTTATATTTCACTATTAATAATTATGTGATATATATCATATACTCTCACCGTCTCATAGGTTGTTAACATCGTTCGGGGCGTTTGTTGAGCAATTTAATTTATATAACAGTTATACCCCTACATTAATATCTATATAATATTTAATTCACCTCGTCATTCATTTATTAAAAATTATCAGTCATTGTATAAATAATAAATGTATATATATATATTTATATACACACACATACAATAAATATATACATATATATAAATTTATACAGGGACATACACACACATACATAATTGTATATTCTTAATTCTCATCAATCTAACCTCGTCCTCTAACATAATAAAATGGCGAAATATTATATAAATTCAATAAAATAAAAAATAAAATAAAATATTTATATAAATATGTAGGATTTATACTTCACTGTCAATCATTCTATGACATATATCATATACTCCCACCGTCTTAGATGTTGTTAACATCGTTGTTAGACACAGAGATTAAAAAATTAATTATGTTGAAGAAGAAAAATAAGAAAGTGGGGGTAAATTTTGAAGCCATTATAAAGATAATATGCTATTTTATGAAACTTTAACACTATGTGAAACATCCCAATATAGAAAGTTATTGGTACGGAGATTATCATATGTCATTCAGTGAGTAAACTTACAGTACCGACGTTAATTGCCTATATAGTATAACTCATCAATCATATTTTTAACATACAAACACATAAAATAATTAAAAAACAAATTAATAATTATTTTATATTTAGATTGATATACATCAGGCACACATAATCACTTGTATTTATTTTACTTTCTAAGAATTAACATATTATAAATACCATTTAATTATGAAGTGGCAAAAAATGTATACTAACATAATTTATTAATTCTTGCGAATGTACCAGTGCAAACATATCTCAATTACTTGTGCTCATATGCATAACAAATATATTATTCATACATTAAGTAACAACATAAATATATCGTCAATATTTACAGCGAAAACGGTTTTAATTAGCACAATTTAGAGTATGCCCGTGCATTACACGTGTAATAGAGCTATAATACAACAAAATAGGAGTTCAATGAACAAATTTAATAATAAATAATCTAATTAATATCCATAAAAATGTTCATTTCAACCATTAGTACAAATTTATTATTACATATTTAATGCTTATATTTATTCTAACTTATTACTATATAAAAAAAAATAATTATTAATACTTTCATTAATATTTAATAAATATTCTTCAAACATTAGTACTTATATTAAATTTATTTCACACTTATTCTCAAAATTAACACGTCATTAATATACAAATTTATATCTAAGTCATTATTATATATTTGATCAATATATATATATATATATATATTTAGTGCAAAACTTTAATATTACATTAATATTTATTTCATCTCATCATTCATTTATTAAAATCTATTCATTGTTGCATAATTAATATTAATATGTGTCTATTACTCGTATTATATAGTGATTAAAAATAATGCATGCATACATCTATTAGTACATACATACATACATACATACATACATACATATATACATACATACATGCATACACACACATACATACATACATACAAGCATACATATATACATATATACATACATATATTCATACATATATACATACATACTTACATACATACATATATACATACATACATACATACATTATTGGTAATAATTTTTATGGTAATAAATATAATTGTATTTATCTTTAACCTTAGTTTAAATTCTTAACAAGAGTTCATACATTATTAATTATCAAATTAATAATATAAATAAGTAAATTATAAACGAAAAGTACAAATAAATATTAATATTTATAAATTTAAATTTTACTAAAATCTAAAAATACGTAATTTGAATTAGATTTTTATTTGATTAGTAGGTCTATATAATAATAATAATAATAATAATAATAATAATAATAATAATAATAATAATAATAATAATACACAGTAAGTATACGTGGAAAACTTGATTATAAATCATAATATTTTATGAGTGCTGTCCCTATATAACTAAAATAATAATAATAATAAAAGTTGTCCAAATTGTTAAATCAGGGGTGGAGGTTACCAAGATGTTAAGCAAACACAACAACTTAATGAAATGTCGTATCAACTAAATACGTCACACCAAATAGCATATCTCAGTATCACACAAATTCAAATATTGAAACAACTCTCATATGTAAATATCTATAATACGCTAAATATAATCATGTATAATTTCAAAATATTAGAGGTAATAGAGTGCACATAAAATGCAGAATGCTACTTTAGGATGTATTACACATGTATGTAAGATATGGCAACAAATCTTATATCCATTCCATTAATTTTGAGTAAATTTATCGTTTGAGTACTTAAATCATCCAAAAAAGCAACAAGTACAAGAGAATGTTAAAAATAATAACATCAACTGAACACAGTGGAGACTTAATTATGATAATTCAGGTCTAAATTGACTCAGTTCATTCAATGACTCGTAAAAAAGATTTAATAAGTTTAAGCCTAAATATGGAAAAGAAAGATAAGATAGAATGAACCACTTGGGCAGAGGTCGTTAAAGGCGGCTACGACGCAAAAAGTAAAGATATGAGATTGAACGGAGATATGAGTACATATTTCTGCTTATATTAACATAAATTAAATACTCTATTGTGGTTAGAGCTTTACATGAGTATTTATGATCAACAAATCAACAACATATATACTGGATCAAAGTATACCAAAAAATGAGAATATTGGCTATTTTCTCTTATTTTATAAATAAGTGGAAATAAATTTAAATGATTACAAAGTTTACTATTACAAAAATATAATTGTTTGTCTTAAATTTTAATGATGTTCGTCACACCCTGTCTATGATAATTTATCACACGATTTGATGACATATACTGTATGTCACGTTAATACTAATATTTAGATCCACTAAATATTTAAATATCAACTGAAAAAAGTATGTATTAAGCATGAATGTGTGTGTGTGTGCGTGTGTGTGTGTGTATGTATTGTTATTCCCAAACAATCTAACAAAGAATTATAGAAGGGGAGTTGAATGTAATTCTGACTACATTTCTAAATTTTAAGAACTGTTCTACTATGAATATATCACTGTGTTTGATTTAGCTAAAGTGCGGAATGAAAGTATTAAAGAAATTAAACACAAAGTAATCAAATACAAGTATTTAAATTTTTTTTGGTGGATTGAACTTTTCCACCAGAGATATATATTAATTTGAAAACTGTGTGATACAAAGTTTGCACACAGCTGCTTACAAGTTGAACTTACAAGAACAGAGAAATTCTTTACAGATATGGCTTTTTCTATTTCTCTGGTAATTGCTTACTTAATTGGATAATGTTCTACTTGCTACACTTGGTTTATATATCACCAAGTTACATGATAAAAAGACAAATAAGTAAGACAAAATGTTTCTAGTCTAATTTCATGCTCCTTCATTTCTTAATCCAGCATCTTTGAATATCTTCAGTTTATCATGGAAATGGAAATGCTTCTTTGTTCTCTAAAACCTGTAAATAGGCTGCCACTTTCCATTTGCATACAATCAATGCATGTGACTGTCAAGTCACTATCAACTGCTATTCTGAATTTGTTCATCCGTTTAAACTCAATTAGATCATCCGTTGAAACTCTGTGGGATCATCCGTTGAGACTTTGTTGGATCATCCGTTGAAAGTCTGGTTGATCATCCATTGAAGCCTTGTGGTACATCCATTGAGACTATCTTCATAGTAGTTAACTTCATTTTATTTATACAAGATTACAAGACATCTAATATTTACAATTAGCCAACCTATCTTGCATATCAATCTAGTAGTCAACATGACTTAAAATATTCTACAACATCTAGTTCTCTAAGGCATTACAATATGCAGAAATGTACTACTAAACTTATTAATACATAAGCTACCCTTTCAACGGATGTTATAGTGATCATCCGTTGTAAGCTACAAAATCACTAAATTAAATCTACTAAGGTGTTTTGTTTAATTTATCATCAAGTACACAACATATCCCTAACAATCTCCCTTAATTTATGTCTACTAGAATTGTAGCTATTAATTAAGAGAAACTTGATGATAACAAAATACCCTATGAATACAGACTGATTTCTAGTAGATAAAATTAATAAGTGCTGCCATACATTGAAAATTATGTGGAAGAAGGTTTACAGAGAATCTTACAAGCCATTATCAAGGTGCTCCTCTAGACTGAGCAAATATAACTTATTTCCTTGACTGTCTGAACTTATTTCCCAATTTTTTATTGTTTTCTTCAATCCGGTGTTGAAGTTGCCTGTAGAATTCAGATTCATCCTCATTTTTCTGCTCCAGGTTTTCTCCCATCTCAATGAGAGTTTCATTGCTTGAAATCTTTAGCTGATCTTCCAATATGAAGAATCCTCTGGTGCATTTTTCATCTTTGAACTCCATCAACCAGTAGGGACTCAAATGCACTCTACTTCCTGTATATGGAATTGTTAGGACTCTTGGGAGTGCATTTGGTCCTCTCCAGCTATTTCTTATCTCCTCTATTTTTTTCAGTACCATTTTCTTGGAAACTATGTTGAATCCAAAGTTCTTCTTAATTGAGGAGAAAATCTTCACCAAGACAGAATAGCCTTCATAAAGAATTATGTGAAGATGCCAAGTTAGCTCTTTTCCACCCTTGTACCTGGAGACTAATCTTTCTAGAAGATGTTTGTAAGCATCAATGGCTCTAACTTCTTCTAGCTCACCCAGATAGAGATTTATGTTTGAGAATTCCTTGATGTCACAGATGAAGAGTTGATATCCCTTGTTGACAGTTGGTTTGGGCTTGGCTAATGTCTTGGATTGAAGTCTGACAGGCTTGACCTATTTGATTGCTCTCTTCTTTATTTTTCTTGGCTTGGTTTGGATTGGAATGTTCAAATCAGGAAGTGGTAGGCTTTTCCAATCTATAGGTTCATCCTTGGGAATTATGGTTTCACCATGGAAGTTCATGTCAGGATAGACCTTGAATTCAGCCTGCTCCATTGTGGGCATGGCTGTTTGACTTGAGGTGGTAGATTGACTTGGCATATATTTTTCCTTAACTTCATTGAAATCCAGCTTCCTCTTGGGTTTGAGCTTGTATCTTATTTTCTTAATCTGTTTTGGTTCTACTTGCTTTTCTTCAATCTGAGTTTCAGCTGTCACAGAAGGCATTTCAGAATCTGTTGTTGCAGGCTTCTTAGCTTGGTTCTTGGCCTCTAAAGCAGCTTGCTTTTGTTATTTTTTAAGCCTTATATTTTCTTCTTTCTTAGCCTCTACAAACTGTGGATGTCCAGCCACCACACAGATTAATTTGCCATTCTTGTAGACTTTAGCAATTCTTTTCTTTATCACTGAGTCTCTGGGATCTTTGAAGAAAATAATATACCTTCCAAGCAGCTTCTTCTCATCAGGCTTGGGAGTTTCATAGACCAGGTCCAATGGATTTTTGTCTGAGTTCTTTGGATAATTTCTTTTTGGCTGAAAATATCTCATTGGCCTTTGAAGATTTAATTATTGAGGGTTGACCCCTTTCCATGTTCCTTAAGCTCATGTCATTGGCTGAAATTGCTCTCAATTGAGAAAAATGAGAAAAGACTTTGTCTTGTTTCTCAATTGGGCCAAATTTCTTCTTGATGTTCTCATTAAGCTTCTTCCATTTTTCATTCAACTCCAATTCAGCTGCTGCTATATTGATTAAATCAATGCTGTCAAGTATTGGTGGTTTTGTGAAGGAAATTGTTGGAACTATTACCTTGTTGACATATATGCTGATCACTTTCTCCCCCTCACTAAATGACTCTCCTTGACTAACAGGAATGATTAAAAATGTCTCCCTCTTTTTGTTAGCATCAAGTTGAGTAGAGCTTGAGGTCTGTGCAACCACCAACTGTTGTAGCCAACTTGTTTGAGTTTCCTGATTTGTAAGTATCTTGGCCATTGATTTCTCCATATTTGTCAGTCTTGAATCCATGGCCTCAACCTTCTTGTTCAAATCAACTTCCTTCCTTAGATTTTGAGCTATTTCTGTCATTGTGGTGTTAGGGAGCCTAGCATCCAACCTTGCTATAAAGTCTTGCTTGACTTCAGAAAGTTCTTGCTTTAGAGCATCCACATCCTGACTTTGTTGGAGAGCCTATATCTTGTGTAGTTGAAGAGATTCCAGGTGAGCTTTAAGTAAAATTTTGGTGCTTACACTTTTGGATGATTGAATTGCTGTTTGGGTGTCATGAATGAGCATGAAAAGTGTGGATTGGAGATGTGAGTAAGAGCCTGCCTTGTGCATCATCCATGATGGAATATCTGCATCTCCCCTATGTTCATGCCTTCTTCTTCATCATCCTCACCATCATCCCTAAAGGATTCTTAGCATATTCAAAATCATCACCAGCTGTGGAGGGCATGGCAGTGATTGCATCCTTGGTCCTTTGCATTGAGGCAGTTGTGTGCACCAAGTTGAGAATTCTCTCAGTAGCCACATTGTCATGTTCAGCCAAAACTTGATAAGCTAGAACAAGGTGAGTAAATGCCTCAGCTTCATAAGAAACATAGTCTAAAACAATTTGATAATCTTGTCGAAATAGTTGTTTCTTTTCAGCCTCATTGACATCCCTTAACTCACTAACAATGGGATCTTCCCATTCTTCAGTACATGCTTTTCTCTGATTTTCTCTATTTTCTTGCATCAAGGGATCCCCTTGGCTTCCCACCCTCACACCCTCACCTTCACCTTTGAAGGTGGGACTCCAGTCACTCACTTTTGCCAAGTTGGAAGAAATAGCTTGCATAGTTTCACTCATTTCCTCTCCTTTTACCTGAGAGCAACTCAGCCTCTCACTCTGTTCACTCGCTTCCCTCAATCCTAGGAGTGATTGTACAACTACTAAATTATCAGCACTTGTAACAATAGTTGAGATTTCAAGTGGTGCAGTGATAGTCAACGGATGAGTAACATCCATCGAGGTAGTAGTTGAGAGTTTCAACGGATGACTGCTGTTAAGCACATCCGTTGAGATACAATCACTAGTCAACGGATGAACAATATCCGTCGAGATAGTAGAAATGACAGAGTTTGGAGTGTAAACTACTGTAGAATCTGTGATGATTGATTTAAGATTTGGCACAGATTTCTCAGTAGAATAAAAAAGAAATGGCAAGTGAGCCAACAAATCATCTAAAAGATTATGCTCACTTGCTGTAGATTTTGGCTTCTCCATGAGAGTTAAATATGGAGAATTAGGAATTGATGTGTGAATCATGTCCACATCCAAAGAATTTATGAGTGAGTTTTCTGTGTGAGGTGTTTCTATTATTAATGATTTTGGTTGTGACTCCTCATTTATAGGAGTCACATCAACCTGACTTTGAGAAGGTGCTGTAACTGAGTCTTTGACTGCAGTTTGCACAGTGTGTGCACCCTGTGTATCCCCAAGTGTTTTAGATTTCTTCTTTCTTGTGTAAGTTTGGGGTGAGTCTGTGTCCCTAACCCTCCTGGCTTGTGCTCTTGGTTGAGAGCTTGTTTCAATAGTGACATCCTTTTGGGAGGATGAAACTAGTCGTGAGCTAGAATCCTTATTAAGCACTCTAGTTTGTTGGGAAACTGCAGTGTCGCAAGGTTGGGTTACACACACCTCTCCATCCTTATTCTTAGGGTTTCTGTTATGTTCACCATGTCCCTCACCAGACTTACTCCCCTTCACACTCCCCTCTTTGGTTTTAGTAGATTTTGAAACTAGTTCCTTTTGAGAGAAACTAGAGTGGGGTCATTGAGACTTGGTTTTGGAAACTTTTGTTTTAGTGGCTTGGGTAGGCACCTGTTTGGTCAATATCACAGATGCCATAACCACAGTTGTCTGCAAAGAAACTGGTGGTAGAGAAGTAATAGGGACAGAAGTATTTACCTCACTTACCTGAGGCCCCTCCATGATTGACAAGTAGACTAGAGGAACCTCACTGAGGTTGTTTTCCTTGTTCAAATCAGCAATAACCCTTCTTTCTTGAACCCAACAATCAAGCTTGTTGGTTGGGTTCTCAATGATAAGATCTTCAGGAACAAAATTAGCTAGCAACATAAAGAATCTAGCATAATATATGTTTTTAGACCTTTTCTTAATGTCTCCTAGCTTAAACCTAATTCATACAAGACAAACTCACTGAAGTTATGGTACTTGTCACTAAGCAATATATATAGCATGTTAACAAGTGAGTATGTCACAACATCAAAGTTACTAATTCTTCCAGAAAAGACTTTAATAAAAGAGTCACAGAGAAAGCTCCACTCCTTTCTAAGGTCTTTTCTTCTAACCTCACCTAGTTTGGCGGGGTCAAAAGAATATCCCTTAGAAATAAGCATAGAGCTTACCTCTGTGTCAGTGTGTGGAACTAATGTATTATTCTCAGGTAATTGAAAACATGCACGAATTATATCACTGTTAATGCAGTAGTTTTTACCTTTAAGAGTGAAGGTAATTATTTTATCCTTTGAGTTGTAAACAACAGTGGTCCATACCTCCTCAACCACTTCATAATAGATAACAGGAGACTCCAACATGGCATATTTCAGTTTGCAACTTTGAATGAAATCCATCATTTTGTGGTAATCTTCAAAAGCTACAATCTCCTTGTTTACTAGTGCAACGAAGTTATTCTTTTCATAAAAAACCCATTTTGGGACATGATTTTGACTACTGGTGTCATTGCTGAGAATAAGAGTAATTGCAGAGAAGAAAGCTTTTGCTTTGGTGATGAAAGAGTTAAAGAAATTGCTTGAGAAAGATAAAAGTAAAAAATGAAAAATTAAATTGGCTTTTATACTATCTCAAAAAAGCGGTTAAAAAGTAAAACCCAAAAATAAAGTAACCAATCAAATTTGCCCAAAATAGCCATTTTTAAAAAAACTGTCAAAATTCTAATGATTATCCATCGAAATATACTTACAGGCTGTAAGTAAATTCAATGAATAATGCCTAGAATTAACGGCTAAGGTTGAAAGTAGTTCAACGGATATGGATAAGGTACCCAGAGTAATATTTGATACTTCAACGGATGATATAATTCAATAGATATTCATTTACAACGGATAATGAACATTCGTCGAGATGTAACGTCTGACTTAGCCAAAAATTCATCTTTTAACAGGAAATATTAAATTTTACTCTGGATGCATTTCAATTTGCTTAGACATCAAAACAAGTTAAGAGCAATTAAGCAAACCTAACTCACTTACCAACCTAGTAAAGGTGGATTCAAAAAGAGGCTTGGTAAAGATGTCTACAAGTTGTTTCTCACCTGGAACAAAATGAAGTTCCATAGTACCACTCATCACATGCTCTCTAATGAAGTGGTACTTGATGTCAATTTGCTTTGTCCTTGAGTGTTGTACTGGATTTTCAGTAATTACAATGACACTTGTGTTATCACATAAAATAGGAATCTTATTCACTTGTAGACCATAGTCCAACAGTTGATTTTTCATCCATAAAATCTGTGCACAACAGCTACCAGCAGCAATATATTCAGTCTCAGCTGCAGAGGTAGAGACTGGATTTTGCTTTTTACTGAACCAGGATACTAGCTTGTTTCCTAGAAATTGACAGGTTCCTGTAGTACTTTTTCTATCAATTTTACAACCTGCATAACCTGCATCTGAGTAACCAGTTAGATCAAAACCAGAATCTCTAGGATACCAAATGCCAAGTTTTGGTGTTCCTTTGAGATATCTGAAAATTCTCTTAATAACTACTAAATGAGATTCTCTAGGATCAGCCTGAAATCTAGCACATAGACAAGTAGCAAATATTATATCTGGCATACTGGCAGTTAAATATAAAAATGAGCCAACCATACCCCTATAGTTTGAAATATCCACAGACTTCTCAGCATGCATACACACATACATACACATACATAAATATATACTCATATATTAATATTTTTCATCAATTTAACATCGTACTCCAACACAATGAAATGACCAAATATTATATTAAATTATATGAAATAAAAAATATAATAAACTATTTATACACATATGTGCGATTTATACTCCACTATTAATAATTATGTGATATATATCATATATTTCCACTGTCCAATAGGTTGTTAACATTGTTTGGGGAGTTTGTTAAGCAAATTAATTCATTTGACAATTATACCCCTACATTAATATCATATAATATTTAATTCACCTCGTCATTATTCATTTATTAAAAATTATCAATTTTTGTATATTTAATACGTGCATACATATATATACAATAAATACACACACACACACACACATATATATATATATATATATATATATTAATACAGAGACACACACAAACATATACACACACACAGAGTCATATATTATTATTTGTCATCAATCTAACCTCGTCATGAAATGGCGAAATATTATATTAAATTCAATGAAATAAAAATAGAATAAACTATTTATACATATTTGTACAATTTATACTTCGCTATTAATCATTCTATGACATATAACATATACTCCCACCGTCACATAACTTGTTAACATTGTTGTTAGGAACAGAGATTGATAAAATGAATTATTTATGAACAATTTAATCAATATGGCGATTATACCCCTACATTAATATCTATATAATATTTATTTCACCTCATCATTCATTTATTAAAAATTATTAATTGTTGTATAATTAATATATCCATAAATACATTTATACATACAATATATATATATATATATTAATACATACATAATTATAAACAAACATATACACACACACATACATACATACATACACACATACATACACATACATATATATGTACATACTCATATATTCCTATTTGTCATCAATTTAACATCGTCTTCATATATATATATATATATACAAATATACATACATACATACAAATACACACATACATAAACATACATATATACACACATACATACATAAATACATACTCATATATTCTTATTTGTCATCAATTTAACATCGTCCTCCAACACAATAAAATGACCAAATATTATGTTAAATTATATGAAATAAAAAAAATAAAATAAACTATTTATATAATTATTTACGATTTATATTTTACTATTAATAATTATGTGATATATATCATATACTCTCACCATCTCATAGGTTGTTAACATCGTTCGGGGGTTTGTTGAGCAATTTAATTTATATAACATTTATACCCCTACATTAATATCTATATAATATTTAATTCACCTCGTCATTCATTTATTAAAAATTATCAGTCGTTGTATAAATAATAAATGCATATATATATATACACATACATATAATAAATATATACATATATATAAATTAATACAGGGACATACACACACATACATAATTGTATATTCATAATTCTCATCAATCTAACCTCGTCCTCCAACATAATAAAATGGCGAAATATTATATAAATTCAATAAAATAAAATATTTATACAAATATGTAGGATTTATATTTCACTGTCAATCATTCTATCACATATATCATATACTCCCACCGTCTCAGATGTTGTTAACATTGTTGTTAGACACAGAGATTAAAAAATAAATTATGTTGAAGAAAAAAAATAAGAAAGTGGGGGTAAATTTTGAAACCATTATAAAGATAATATGCTATTTTATGAAACTTTAACAATATATGAAACATCCCAATATAGAAAGTTATTGGGAGAGAGAGTATCATATGTCATTCAGTGAGTAAACTTACAATACTGACGTCAATTGCCTATATAGTATAACTCATCAATCATATTTCTAACAAATAAACACATAAAATAATTAAAAAACAAATTAATAATTATTTTATATTTAGATTGATATACATCAGGCACACATAATCACTTGTATTTATTTTACTTTCTAAGAATTAACATATTATAAATACCATTTAATTATGAAGTGGCAAAAATGTATACCAACATAATTTATTATTTCTTGCAAATGTACCATTGCAAACATATCTCAATCACTTGTGCTCATATGCATAAACAAATAAATTATTCATACATTAAGTAACAACATAAATATATCGTCAATAATTATAGCGAAAACGGTTTCAATTAGCATAATTTAGAGTATGCCCGTGCATTACACGTGTAATAGAGCTATAATACAACAAAATAGGGGTTCACTGAACAAATTTAATCATAAATAATCTAATTAATATCCATAAAAAATATTCATTTCAACCATTAGTACACATTTATTATTATATATTTAATGCTTATATTTATTCTAACTTGTTACTATATAAAAAAATTAATTATTAATAATTTCATTAATATTTAATAAATATTCTTCATACATTAGTACTTATATTAAATTTATTTCACACTTATTCTCACAATTAACACATCATTTATATGCAAATTTATATCTAAGCCATTATTATATATTTGATCAATATATATATATATAATTAATATGTGTCTATTACTCATATTATATAGTGATTAAAAATAATGCATACATACATCTATTAGTACATACATACAAATATACATACATGCATACGGACACATACATACATACATATATGCATACATATATATATATATACATACATATATACATACATACTTACATATATATACATACATACATACATACATACATTATTGGTAATAATTTTATGGTAATAAATGTAATTGTATTTATCTTTAACCTTAGTTTAAATTCTGAACAAGATTTCATACATTATTAATTATCAAATTAATAATATAAATAAGTAAATTATAAACGAAAAGTACAAATACATATTAATATTTATAAATTTAAATTTCACTAAAACCTAAAAATACGTAATTTGAATTAGATTTTTATTTGATTAGTATGTCTATATAATAATAATAATAATAATAACAATAATAATAATAATAAAAATAATAATAATAAAAATAAAAATAATAATAATAATAAGAATACACAGTAAGTATATATGGGAAACTTGATTATAAATCATAATATTTTATGAGTGATGTCCATATATAACTAAAATAATAATAATAAAAGTTGTCCAAATTGTTGAATCAGGGGTGGAGGTTACCAAGATGTTAAGCAAACTCAACAACTTAATGAAATGTCGTATCAACTAAATACGTCACACCAAATAGTATATCTCAGTATCGCACAAATTCAAATATCGAAACAACTCTCATATGTAAATATCTACAATACGCTAAACATAATCATGTATAATTTCGAAACATTAGAGGTAATAGAGTGCACATGAAATACAAAATGCTACTTTAGGATGTATTACACATGTATGTAAGATATGGCAACAAATCTTATATCCATTCCATTAATTTTGAGTAAATTTATCATTTGAGTACTTAAATCATCCAACAAAGCAACAAGTACAAGAGAATATTAAAAATAATAACATCAACTGAACATAGTGGATACTTAATTATGCTAATTTAGGTCTAAATTGACTCAGTTCATTCAATGACTCGTAAAAAAGATTTAATAAGTTTAAGCCTAAATATGGAAAAGAAAGAGAAGATTGAATGAACAACTTGGGCAGAGGTCGTTAAAGGCGGCTACGACGCAAAAAGTAAAGATATGAGATTGAGCGGAGATATGAGTACATATTTATGCATATATTAACTTAAATTAAATACGCTATTGTGGTTAGAGCTTTACATGAGTATTTATGACCAACAAATCGACAACATGTATACTGGGTCAAAGTATACCAAAAATGAGAATATTGGCTATTTTCTCTTATTTTATAAATAAGTGGAAATACATTTAAATGATTACAAAGTTTACTATTACAAAAATATAATTGTTTGTCTTAAATTTTAATGATGTTCGTCACACCCTGTCTATGATAATTTATCACACGATTTGATGACATATACTGTATGTCACGTTAATACTAATATTTAGATCCATTAAATATTAAAATATCAACTGAAAAAAGTATGTATTAAGCATGAATGTGTGTGTGCGTGTGCGTGTGTGTGTTTTGTTATTCCCAAATAATCTAACAAAGAATTATAGAAGGGGAGTTGAATGTAATTCTGGCTACTTTTATGAATTTTAAGAACTGTTCTACTATGAATATATAACTGTGTTTGATTTAGCTAAAGTGCAGAATGAAAGTATTGAAGAAATTAAACATAAAGTAATCAAATACAAGTATTTAAAAACTTTTTGGTGGATTGAACTTTTCCACCAGAGATATATATTAATTTTAAAACCGTGTGATGCAAAGTTTGCACACAGCTGCTTACAAGTTGAACTTACAAGAACAGAGAAATTCTTTACAGATATGGCTTTTTCTATTTCTATGGTAATTACCTACTTACTTGGATAATGTTCTACTTGCTACACTTGGTTTATATATCACCAAGTTACATGATAAAAAGACAAACAAATAAGACAAAATATTTCTAGTCTAATTTCATGCTCCTTCATTTCTTAATCCAGCATCTTTGAATATTTTCAGTTTAGCATGGAAATGGAAATGCTTCTTTGTTCTCTAAAACCTGTAAATAGGCTCCCACATTCCATTTGCATACAATCAACGCATGTGGCTGTCAAGTCACTATCAACTGCTCTTCTGAATTTGTTCATCCATTGAAACTCAATTAGATCATCCGTTAAAGCTCTGTGGGATCATCCGTTGAGACTTTGTTGGATCATCCGTTGAGAGTCTGGTTAATCATCCGTTGAAGCTTTAGTTGATCATCTGTTGAAGCCTTGTGGTACATCCGTTGAGACTATCTTCATAGCAGTTAACTTCATTTTATTTATACAAGATTACAAGGCATCTAATATTTATAATTAGCCAACCTATCTTGCATAGCAATCTAGTAGTCAACATGACTTAAAACATTCTACAACATCTAGTTCTCTAAGGAATTACAATATGCATAAATGTACTACTAAACTTATTAATACATAAGCTACCCTTTCAACGGATGTTATAGTGATCATCCGTTGAAAGCTACAAAATTACTAAATTAAATCTACTAAGGTGTTTTGTTTAATTTATCATCAAGTACACAACATATCCCTAACAATCTCCCTCAATTTATGTCTACTAGAATTGTAGCTATTAATTAAGAGAAACTTGATGATAACAAAACACCCTATGAATACAGACTGATTTCTAGTAGATAAAATTAATAAGTGCTACCATACATTGAAAATTATATGGAAGAAGGTTTACAGAGAATCTTACAAGCCATTATCAAGGTGCTCCTCTAGACTGAGCAAATATAACTTATTTCCTTGTCTGTCTGAACTTATTTCCCAATTTTTTATTGTTTTCTTCAATCCGGTGTTGAAGTTGCCTGTAGAATTCAGATTCATCCTCATTTGTCTGATCCAGCTTTTCTCGCATCTCCATGAGAGTTTCATTGCTTGAAATCTTTAGCTGATCTTCCAATCTGAAGAATTTTCTGGTGCATTTTTTATCTTTAAACTCCATCAACCGGTAGGGCCTCAAAGGCACTCTACTTCCTGTATATGGAATTGTTAGGACTCTTGGGAGTGTATTTGGTCTGTTAGATATATTTGAGATGTCATGTCTAATCTGATTTGTGTTTAGTTTTCAGAACTTAACAACAGGATTTATCAGAACTTACTGGAAATCATAACTTACTGAAGTCAAAATTTAATATCAGAACTTAATCTGTCAGAAGATATATATCAGGACTTAAGTGCGGGAAGACTTCAGATAAGGAATGCGGCTGATTTACAGGAGAAGATCTAGACTAAAACAAAAGAAGATATGCATTAAGAGTTAGAGGACTAGAAGACTTGTAAAAGATATCTGATTGATATATTTTAGGAGACAAAATTATATTCCATATCAATTAGAAGATATCTTGTAACTGTGTACTATATAAACACAACTTAGGGTTTATACCATATGTGTTATCATTATCGAGAAAATTATACATTATAACCTAATAGCTCTTAGTGATATTGTTCATCACTAAGAGAGAACAACAGTTCTATTGTAACAGAGTTTATTTGAATATACTTGATCTTTGTTACATACTTGTGTTGAAATCGATTTGATTGTATAAACACTATATTCAACCCCCTTCTATAGTGTTGTGTGACCTAACAATTGGTATCAGAGCTTTTCTATTAACACACATATAGTAAAGATCCAAATAACAATCATGTCTGAAGAAACACAAACCCCAACTAAGCCCACCAAAACTCAAGAAACTCAGAACACTCAAACCCACAGTCGATATGAGACTATTAGGGTTCCCATACTAAGACCATCTGAGGATCCCATATGGAAATTTAAGATGGCTATGTTTCTGGAAGCTACAAATCCAAAATACCTTGACAGAATTAATGAAGGACCATATAAGTCTACCAAGCTCTCTGTTGCCGTTGTTGATCAACCAGCAAAGACCATACCAAAAGAGACAGGTGAATAGACTCATGAAGATATCTCATCGATTGCCAAGGATGCAAGGATAAGGCATTTACTGCATAGTGCAATTGATAATGTCATGTCAAATAGGGTAACTGGATGCAAGACTGCAAAGGAGATATGGGATGCTTTGGAGACAAGGTTCCAGGGAACTGATGCAATCAAAAAGAACAGGAGGACTATACTCACTCAAGAGTATGAGCACTTTGACTCAAAAGCTGATGAGTCATTAATTGATATATGATAGGTTTGTCAAACTCTTGAATGATCTGTCACTGGTGGACAAGGAATATGATCTTGAAGATTCAAATCTAAAATTCCTTTTAGCTCTTCCTGAAAATTGGGATTTGAAGTCTACTACCATAAAAGACAACTATGACCTTACTGAAACTACTGTTGATGAAATTTATGGTATGCTCAAGACTTATGAACTTGAGATGGATCAAAGGAGCAAGAGGCATGGAAGAAAGTCAAGGATAATTGCTCTTAAAGCTGAGGAGGATTCTCCTAAAGTTGTTGTCTCAAAGAAGGGCAAAGGAAAGGCTCTCATCATAAAGTATGATTCAGAGTCATCATATTCTGATGATGATGATTCAGAAACTGAAAGTTTATCTGAAGTTGATATTGATGCAGAGATGATGCAACTGTGTGCTCTTATGGTGAAGGGTATCACAAAGATAGCCTACAAGAAATTCAGAAAGGGCAAGAAGTTTTCCAGGAAAGGTGGAAGTTCTGATAAGAAAGGGTTCAGAAAGTCTGAAGGAAAAGGAGGAAAGTCTGACAGAGGAGATAACTCAAATGGCAAATGCTACAATTATGGTGAAAGAGGCCACATATCTCCTGACTGCAAGAAAGGAAAAAGTGATAAAGGCAAGGCACTTGTCACATAGAAGAAAAGCTGGACAAACACTTCAGATTCTGAAGATGAGGTGAACTATGCCTTGATGGCAAATGCTGATAGCAGTACTGACACTGTTGAATTAAAGGTACCTCAAACAATCTTTGCTTTTTATACTGATGATATTACTGAGTTGAGATTATACCTTAAAACCATGTTCATTAGTTTTAGAGATCAGACTTTAACATGTGAAATATTAACATCTGAAAGTCTTGCTCTTAAAAACAGAAATGACTATTTAGAAAAGGAGTTAGTTTTTCTTCATCAAACTAAGAAAAAAAGAGATGAGGATTTGTATGTTAGAAATGAAGTACTAAAATTTAATGAATCTCTAAAAACTGATTTAGAAAAGGAAAGAGAGATCATCAGAACTTGGACTAACTCTGGTAGAACAACTCAGAATTTACTAAGTAGTGGAAATTGGAAAGAGGGCTTAGGTTATGGAGATGATAAAAATGAGAAAGGAACTGTGTAAATTGAGCCAATTTTTGTTAAACAGACTGCTAAGCCAAAGGTAAATCCTGTTAAATTTGTAGCAAAAACTGTTATATCTGATTCTGAAAAGATGAAAGATTCTAAGACAAAAGTAAAAGAAATGTCAACTTCTGACAAATTAAAACAGGATAAACCGGCTGAAGTAAACACAGGCTTAATGACTAAGAAGCAGCTTAAGCATAAGCTGAAAGAGATTATAAATGTGAACAAGGTAAAGGAAGCTAGGAAAAATAGGAATGGAAAGGAAGGTGTGAATAAAAGCAATAATTATATGCCTGTTCCTAATGCTCCTAAAAAGAAATGTTACAACTGTGGAAACTCTAACCATCTTGCTTCTTTTTACAGGAAAAATAAAGATATAAACTCTTTACCTCCTAAATCAGGAGTTAAGAGTCAGTCTGTTAGGTTTAAACCACAAAATTCTTGTTTTCATTGTGGTAGTTTATGGCATTCCATTTATACTTGTAAGGAATAACATAGTTTGTACTATGATTATTATTAAATAAAACCTTCTTTGAAGAAAGTTAGTGTAATTCCTTCTAGTGTAAAGTCTGATATAAAGTCTTATAAACAGCATGTTAGCATAAACTATGAAATTAAATCCGCTGCAAATGCTAACAAACTTAAAAAGGCCAAAGGATCCAAGCAAGTTTGGGTCCTTAAAACTAACCAATAGTGGTCTTTGTGATTGCAGGGCAACAGGAAAAACATCCTAGTTCTGGACAGTGGATGTCCAGGACATATGACTGGAAATAAAGCCTTGCTATCAGACTTTGTGGAGAAAGCTGGCCCAAGAGTTTCTTATGGAGATGAAAATATGGGAAAAACTCTGGGATATGGTAATATCAATCTTGGGAATGTCATCATTGAAACAGTAGCTCTTGTCTCAGGACTTAAACACAATCTGCTAAGTGTGAGTCAAATCTGTGACAAAGGTTATCATATGGATTTCTTTGAAGAATACTGTGAAGTTGTAAGTAATTCTACAGGAAAAGTAGTTCTGAAAGGTTACATGCATGGTAACATATATGAAGCCAGACTTTCAATAAACTCTGATCGCTCTACAATCTGTCTGTTAAGTAGAACATCAATTGAAGAAAGCTGGAATTGGCACAAGAGACTCTCTCATTTAAATTTCAACAACATAAATGAGCTAGTAAGGAAAGATCTTGTGAGAGGACTGCCAAAATCAGTATTTGTTCCTGATGGCCTTTGTGATTCATGTCAAAAGGCAAAACAAAAAAAATCTTCATTCAAGAGCAAAACTGAATCCTCAATTCTTGAGCCTTATCACTTACTGCATGTTGATCTATTTGGTCCAGTCAATGTCATGTCCATTGCAAAGAAGAAATATACTATAGTTATAGTGGATGAGTTCACAAGATACACCTAGGTGTATTTCTTACACAAGAAGAATGAAACTGCATCTACTCTAACTGATCATGCCAGACAGCTGGATAAGTTGGTCAAATATTCTGTTAAAATCATAAGAAGTGATAATGGCACTGAGTTCAAGAATTCAATCATGGAAGAGTTCTGCAAAGAGCATGGAATAAAGCAAGAATTTTCTGTACCTGGAACTCCACAGCAAAATGGAGTTGTAGAAAGAAAGAACAGGACTCTCATTGAAGCTGCACGAACTATGCTTGATGAAGCAAAGCTACCAACCTACTTTTGGGCTGAAGTTGTGCAGACTGCTTATTTTACACAGAATGCTACACTCATAAACAAGCATGGAAAAACACCATATGAGATGGTGAAGAAAAAGAAGCCAAATCTGAAATACTTTCATGTATTTGGATGTAAGTGTTTTGTTCTTAAGACTCATCCTGAATAGCTATCAAAATTTGATCTAAAAGCTGATGAAGGAATTTTTGTTGGATATCCACTTTCCACAAAAGCCTTCAGAGTCTACAATTTAAGAACAAGGGTTGTCATGGAATCTATCAATGTATCTTTTGATGATAAAAAGAATACTGGACTTGAAGATTTCAATGATCATGATCAGCTGGGATTTGAAAATGAAGATTTAAATTCTGATTCTGTAAATTCTGATGGTTTAAATCCTGATTCTGTAAGTTCTAACGGGTTAAATTCCGATATCATTGAAACTGTGGTAACGACTCCAAGGGAAAATGCACATGTTCAGGGGGAGCAAGCTGAAGATCCTACTACAACTCAAGACTCTTAAGAAGTATCAGAACCTATCACTGGCTCGTCAAGTTCTGATTCAACAAGTTCTGATGAACCATATTCTGATAATTCTAAAAACTCTGATTCTATAAATTCTGAAGGATCCAACTCAAATTCTGAAGTTTCAGAGAGCATAACTACAGGGGGAGTATCAGAAAATGCTGATGGAGACAGCATGGATCATGGGGGAGGATCCAGTTCTATAGAACAACTTCCATCTGCAAGGAAGTGGACTAAAGCACATAAACCTGACTTAATAATTGGAGATCCTGAAGCAGGTGTCAGAACTAGAACTGCAACATCAAATGAATGTCTCTATCATTCCTTTCTATCTCATACTGAACCAAAGAAAGTGGAAGAAGCTCTTCAAGATGCTGATTAGGTGCAAGCAATACAGGAAGAGTTAAATGAATTTGAAAGAAATAAAGTCTGGACCCTAGTACCAAGACCAAAGAACAGATCAATTGTTGGCACAAAATGGGTGTTCAGAAACAAAACTGACAGTGATGGCATAATTACAAGAAATAAAGCAAGGCTGGTTGCTAAAGGCTACTCTCAACAGGAGGGTATTTATTATGATGAAACATTTGCACCAGTTGCTAGATTGGAAGCTATAAGAATCTTTTTGGCTTATGCTGCTCACAAAAAGTTTAAAGTCTTTCAAATGGATGTGAAAAGTGCTTTTCTCAATGGAGAATTGGAAGAAGAGGTATATGTTGAACAACCTCCAGGATTTGTAGATCCAAAATTTCCTAATCATGCCTACAGACTTGATAAAGCACTTTATGGCCTTAAGAAAGCTCCAAGAGTATGGTATGAGACTTAAGCTCAATTCCTTCTGGAAAGTGGATTTTACAGAGGAACAATTGATAAAACACTGTTCTACCTCAACCATGGAAAGGACTTACTTTTGGTACATATATATGTTGATGATATCATCTTTGCTTCTACAAATGCCAAACTCTGTGAAATGTTTGCAAAGCTAATGCAGTCAAGATATAAAATGAGTATGATAGGAGAACTTAGCTATTTTCTGGGACTTCAAGTCAAGCAAAATGAAGAAGGTACTTTCATAAATCAATCCAAGTACACCAGAAATTTACTCAAGAAATTTGGAATGCAAGACTGTTCAACTGCATCCACTCCCATGGCCACTGCAACCAAGTTAGATAAAGATACTGGATTATCAGTAGATATTACTAATTACAGAGGTATGATTGGCTCTTTACTCTATTTAACCGCTAGTAGACCTGATATCATGTATGCTACCTGTCTTTGTGCAAGATTTCAGGCTGATCTAAGAGAAGGTACAGAGGTCATGTCTAATCTGATTTGTGTTTAGTTTTTAGAACTTAACAACAGGACTTATCAAAAGTTACTGGAAATTAGAACTTACTGAAGTCAGAACTTAATATCAGAACTTAAGCTGTCAGAAGATATATATCAGGACTTAAGTGCGGGAAGACTTTAGATAAGGAATGCGGCTGATTTACAGGAGAAGATCTGGACTAAAACAAAAGAAGATATGCATGAAGAGTTAGAGGACTAGAAGACTTGTAGAAGATATCTGATTGATATATTTTAGGAAACAGAATTATATTCCATATCAATAGAAGATATCTTGTAACTGTGTACTATATAAACACAGCTTAGGGTTTACACTATATGTGTTATCATTACTAGAAGATTATACATTGTAACCTAGTAGCTCTTAGTGATATTGTTCATCACTAAGAGAGAACAACAGTTCTATTATAACAGAGTTTATTTGAATATACTTGATCTTTGTTACATACTTGTGTTGAAATCGATTTGATTGTATAAACACTATATTCAACCCCCCTCTATAGTATTGTGTGACCTAACATGGTCCTCTCCAGCTATCCCTTATCTCCTCGATTTTTTTCAGTACCATTTTCTTGGAAACTATTTTGAATCCAAAGTTCTTCTTGATTTAGGAGAAAATCTTCACCAAGATAGAATAGCCTTCATTGAGAATTATGTGAAGAGGCCAAGTTAGCTCTTATGCCACCCTTGTACCTGGAGACTAATCTTTCTGGAAGATGTTTGTAAGCATCAATGGCTCTAACTTCTTCTAGCTCATTCAGATGGAGATTTATGTCTGAGAATTCCTTGATGTCACAGATGAAGAGTTGATCTCCCTTGTTGAAAGTTGGTTTGGGCTTGGCTAATGTCTTGGATTGAAGTCTGACAGGCTTGACCTATTTGATTGCTCTCTTCTTTATTTTTCTTGGCTTGGTTTGGATTGGAATGTTTAGATCAGGAAGTGGTAGGCTTTTCCAATCTATAGGTTCATCCTTGGGAATTATGGTTTCACCATGAAAGTTCATGTCAGGATAGACCTTGAATTCAGCCTGCTCCATTGTGGGCATGGTTGTTTGACTTGAGGTGGTAGATTGACTTGGCATATATTTTTCCTTAACTTCATTGAAATCCAGCTTCCTCTTGGGTTTGAGTTTGTATCTTATTTTCTTAATCTGTTTTGGTTCTACTTGCTTTTCTTCAATCTGAGTTTCAGCTGTCACAGAGGGCATTTCAGAATCTGTTGTTGCAGGCTTCTTAGCTTGGTTCTTGGCCTCTAAAGCAGCTTGCTTTTTTTTAAGCCTTACATTTTCTTCTTTCTTAGCCTCTATAAACTGTGGATGTCCAGCCACCACACAAATTAATTTTCCATTCTTGTAGATTTTAGCAATTCTTTTCTTTAGCACTGAGTCTCTAGGATCTTTGAAGAAAGCAATATACCTTCCAAACAGTTTCTTCTCATCAGGCTTGGGAGTTTCATAGACCAGGTCCAATGGATTTTTGTCTGAGTTTTTTGGATAATTTCTTTTTGGCTGAAAATATCTCATTGGCCTTGGAAGATTTAATTGTTGAGGGTTGACCCCTTTTCATGTTCCTTAAACTCATGTCATTGGCTGAAATTGGTCTCAATTGAGAAAAATGAGAAAAGACTTTGTCTTGTTTCTCAACTGGGCCAAATTTCTTCTTGATGTTCTCATCAAGCTTCTTCTATTTTTTATTCAACTCCAATTCAGCTGCTGCTATATTGATTAAATCAATGCTGTCAAGTATTGGTGGTTTTGTGAAGGAAATTGCTAGAACTATTACCTTGTTGACATATATGCTGATCACTTTCTCCACCTCACTAAATGACTCTCCTTGACTAACAGGAATGATAGAAAATGTTTCCCCTTTTTGTTAGCATCAAGTTGAGTAGAGCTTGAGGTCTGTGCACCCACCAACTGTTGTAGTAGACTTGTTTGAGTTTCCTGATTTGTAAGTATCTTGGCCATTGATTTCTCCATATTTGTCAGTCTTGAATCCATGGCCTCAACCTTCCTGTTCAAATCAGCTTCCTTCCTTAGCTTTTGAGCTATTTCTGTCATTATGGAGTTAGGGAGCCTAGCATCCAACCTTGCTACAAAGTCTTATTTGACTTCAGAAAGTTCTTGCTTTAGAGCATCCATATCCTGACTTTGTTTGAGAGCCTATATCTTGTGTAGTTGAAGAGATTCCAGGTGAGATTTAAGTAAAATTTTGGTGCTTGCACTTGTAGATGTTTGAATTGTTGTTTGTGTGTCATGAATGAGCTTGAAAAGTGTGGATTGGAGATGTGAGTAAGAGCTTTCCTTGTGCATCATCCATGATGGAATATCTGCATCTCCCCTATGTTCATGCCTTCTTATTCATCATCCTCACCATCATCCCCAATGGATTTTTAGCATATTCAAAATCATCACCAACTGTGGAGGGCATGACAGTGATTGCATCCTTGGCCCTTTGCATTGAGGCAGTTGTGTCACCAAGTTGAGAATTCTCTCAGTAGCCATATTTTCATGTTTAACAAAAACTTGATAAGCTAGAACAAGGTGAGTAAATGCCTCAGCTTCAAACGAAATAGAGTCTAAAACAACTTGATAATCCCGCCATTGTTCAGTACATGTTTTTCTTTCATTTTCTCTATTTTCTTGCATCAAGGGATCCCCTTGGCTTCCCACCCTCACACCCTCACCTTCACCTTCTAAGGTGGGACTCCAGTCACTCACTTTTGCCAAGTTGGAAGAAATAGCTTGCATAGTTTCACTCATTTCCTTTCCTTTTTCGTGAGAGCAACTCAGCCTCTCACTCTGTTCACTCCCTTCCCTCAATCCTAAGAGTGATTGTACAACTACTAAATTATCTGCACTTATAACAATAGTTGAGATTTCAAGTGGTGCAGTGATAGTCAACGGATGAGTAACATCCGTAGAGGTAGTAGTTGAGAGTTTCAACGGATGACTGCTGTTAAGCACATCCGTTGAGATACAATCACTAGTCAACGGATGAACAATATCCGCCGAGATAGTAGAAATGACAGAGTTTGGAGTGGAAACTACTATAGAATCTGTGATGATTGATTTAAGATTTGGCACAGATTTCTCAGTAGAATTAGAAAGAAATGGCAAGTGAGCCAACAAATCATCTAAAAGATGATGCTCACTTGCTGTAGATTTTGGCTTCTCCATGAGAGTTAAAGATGGAGAATTAGGAATTAATGCGTGAATCATGTCCACATCCAAAGAATTTGTGGGTGAGTTTTCTGTGTAAGGTGCTTCTATTATTAATAATTTTTGTTGTGACTCCTCATTTACAAGAGTCACATCAACCTGACTTTGAGAAGGTGCTGTAACTGAGTCTTTGAATGCAGTTTGCACAGTGTGTGCACCCTGTGTATCCCCGAGTGTTTTAGATTTCTTCTTTCTTGTATAAGTTTGGGGTGAGTGTGTGTCCCTAACCCTCCTGGCCCGTGCTCTTGGTTGAGAGCTTGTTTCAATAGTGACATCCTTTTGGGAGGATGAAACTAATAGTGAGCTAGAATCCTTATTAAGCACTACGGTTTGTTGGGAAACTGCAGTGTGGCTAGGTTGGGTTATACACACCTCTCCATCCTTATTCTTAGGGTTTCTTTTATGTTCACCCTGTCCCTCACCAGACTTACTCCCCTTCACACTCCCCTCTTTGGTTTTAGTAGATTTTGAAACTAGTTCCTTTTGAGAGGAACTAGAGTGGGGTCATTGAGATTTGGTTTTGGAAACTATCATTTTAGTGGCTTGGGTAGGCACCTGTTTGGTCAATGTCACAGATGTCATAGCCACAATTGTTTGCAAAAAAACTGGTGGTAGAGAAGTAGTAGGGACAAAAGTATTTACCTCACTTATCTGAGGCCCCTCCATGATTGGCAAGTGGACTAGAGGAACCTCACTGAGGTTGTTTGCCCTGTTCAAATCAGCAATAACCCTTCTTTCTTGAACCCAATAATTAAGCTTGTTGGTTGGGTTCTCAATGATAAGATCTTCAGAAACAAAATTAGCTAGCAACATAAAGAAACTAGCATAATATACGTTTTTAGACCTTTTCTTAATGTCTCCTAGCTTAAACCTAATTCATACAAGACAAACTCACTAAAGTTATGGTACTTGTCACTTAGCAACATATACAGCATGTTAATAAGTGAGTATGTCACAACATTAAAGTTACTAATTTTTCCAGAAAAGACTTTAATAAAAGAGTCACAGAGAAAGCTCCACTCCTTTCTAAGGCCTTTTCTTCTAACCTCACCTAGTTTGGCGGGGTCAAAAGAATAACCCTTAGAAATAAGCATAGAGCTTACCTCTGTGTCAGTGTGTGGAACTAGTGTATTATTCTCAGTTAATTGAAAACATGCACGAATTATATCACTGTTAATGCATTAGTTTTTACCTTTAAGAGTGAAGGTAATTATTTTGTCCTTTAAGTTGTAAACAACAGTGGTCCATACCTACTCAATTACTTCACAATAGATAACAGGAGACTCCAACATGGCATATTTCAGTTTGCAACTTTGAATAAAATCCATCATTTTGTGGTAATCTTCAAAAGCTATAATCTCCTTGTTTACTAGTGCAACGAAGTTATTCTTTTCATAAAAAACCCATTTTGGGACATAATTTTGACTACTGGTGTTATTGCTGAGAATAAGAGTAATTGCAGAGAAGAAAGCTTTTGCTTTGGAGATGAAAGAGTTAAAGAAATTCCTTGAGAAAGATAAAAGTAAAAAATGAAAAATGAAATTGGATTTTATACTATCTAAAAAATAAACGGTTAAAAAGTAAAAGCCAAAAATAAAGTAACCAATCAAATTTGCCCAAAATAGCCATTTTAAAAAAAAACTGTCAAAATTCTAATGATTATCCATCGAAATATACTTACAGGCTGTAAGTAAATTCAACGAATAATGCCTAGAATTAACGGCTAAGATTGAAAGCAGTTCGACGGATAGGGATAAGGTACACAGAGTAATATTTGATACTTCAACGGATGATAGAATTCAACAGATATTCATTTTCAACGGATAATGAACATCCATCGAGATGTAAATTCTGACTTAGCCAAAAATTCATCTTTTGACAGGAAATGTTAAATTTTACTCTGGCTGCATTTCAATTTGCTTAGACATCAAAACAAGTTAAGAGTAATTAAGCATACCTAACTCACTTATCAACCTAGTAAAGGTGGATTCATAAAGAGGCTTGGTAAAGATGTCTACAAGTTATTTCTCACTTGGAACAAAATAAAGTTCCATAGTACCACTCATCATATGCTCTCTAATGAAGTGGTACTTGATGTCAATTTTCTTTGTCCTTGAGTGTTGTACTGGATTTTCAGTAATTATAATGACACTTGTGTTATCACATAAAATAGGAATCTTATTCACTTGTAGACCATAGTCCAACAGTTGATTTTTCGTCCATAAAATATGTGCACAACAGCTACCAACAACAATATATTCAGCCTCAGCTGTAGAGGTAGAGACTAGATTTTGCTTTTTACTGAACCAGGATACTAGCTTGTTTCCTAGAAATTGACAGGTTTCTGTTGTACTTTTTCTATCTATATTACAACCTGCATAATCTGCATCTGAGTAACCAGTTAGATCAAAACCAGAATCTCTAGGATACCAAATGCCAAGTTTTGGTGTTCCTTTGAGATATCTGAAAATTCTGTTAATAGCCACTAAATGAGATTCTCTAGGATCAGCCTGAAATCTAGCACACAGGCAAGTAGCAAATATTATATCTGGCATACTGGCTGTTAAATATAAAAGTGAGCCAACCATACCCCTATAGTTTGAAATATCCACAGACTTTTCAGTAGTGTTTAATTCAAGTTGAGTTGTAGTAGCCATGAGAGTTTTTGCAGATGTGTAATCCATTAAGTCATTCTTTAAAAGATCATAAATATATTTGGTTTGACTAATGAATATTCCATCACTAACTTGCTTAACTTGTAAACCAAGAAAGTAAGTTAGTTCTCCCATTATGCTCATTTCATATTTACTTTGCATCAGTTTGACAAACATTTTGCAAAGTTTTTCATCTGTAAAGCCATTAGCATTTCTAAAGAATAAATTTTTATCAACAGTACCTCTTGTGAAATGATTTTCTAAGAGAAATTTTGACAAAGTGTCATATCAGGCTCCAGGTGCTTGCTTCAGTCCATAAAGTGCTTTCAAAAGATAGTAGACATAATCTGGAAAATTGGGATCTTCAAAACCAGGAGGCTGACTGACATAGACTTTCTCCTCCAAATCTCCATTTAGAAAGACACTTTTAATATCCATTTGATAGACTTTGAAATTGGCATGGGCTGCATAAGCTAGAAAAATTCTGATAGCTTCAAGTCTTGCAACAGGATCAAAGGTCTCATCAAAATCTATTCCTTCTTGTTGACAGTAGTCTTTAGCAACCAATCTAGCTTTGTTTCTGACTAGTATGACATTTACATCCATCTTATTTCTGAATACCCACTTGGTGTCAATAGGATTCTTTCCTTCAGATTTGGGTACCAATTTTCAAACTTTATTCCATTCAAATTGGTTTAGCTCCTCCTGCATAGCTAAAACCCAATCAGGATCCAACATAACTTTTTCTAACTTTTTTAGGCTCTTCCTGTGATAGAAAACTACTGTAAAGACATTCTTCTTGAGTTGCTTTTCTTGTTTGCACTCTTGAAGATACATCACCAATAATTAGCTCAAATGGGTGATCTCTTGTCCATTTTCTCTGTTGTGGTATATTAGCTCTAGATGAAGAGGCCTCATTGTTGTCTTGATGAGTGGCTGAGTTTTGATTAGCAGAACCCCCCCCCCCCCCGAGTTTGTGGATCTTTGACCAGAAGTTGGGGTAATTTATGATTGTGATCTGTGTTGGTTTTCAACTCCTAATGATGCCTCAACAGATGTTGATCTTTGCTTTTTCACGGATGATGCAGATTGTCTTTCAACGGATGATGCACTTGGTCTTTCGACGGATGTTGAATTATGTGCTTCTTTAGTTGTAGACTTTTCTGCATTGTCCTTAGATATTGGTTCTTGATCACTTTCATCATCACTATCATCAGAAATCATTTCAACATTGTCAAATTTGGGACATTCATGGAAATCTCCATCTTGTAGTCCTTCAATCTTTTTATCATCAAACACAACATGTACAAATTCCATAACAATGTTGGTTCTGAGATTGTAGACTCTTTATAGTTTTCCAACTGCATATCCAACCAAAATTCCTTCATTTGCTTTGACATCAAACTTTCCATGCTGATCGATTTGATTCCTTAAGATGTAGCATTTGCAGCCAAAGACATGAAAAAAGTTTAATGTTGGATTCCTGTTCTTAAAAATTTTGTAGGGTGTCATGCATTTTGCTTGGTTAACCAAATAAATATTCTGAGTGAAGCATGTAGTATTTACAGCTTCTGCCCAAAAATATGTTTGTAGCTTTAATTCTGCTAGAATTGTTCTTGCAGCTTCAATAAGAGATCTGTTTTTTTTCAACCACTCCATTTTGTTATGAGGTTCTTGCTGCTGAAAACTCATGCATGATTCTATTTTCTTCACAAAAAGATTTCATCACAGAATTTTGAAATCAGTTCCATTGTCACTCCTGATTCTTCTAACTTTGAAATAAGGATGATTGTTAACTTGCCTTATGTGATTGATGATGATTTCACTAACTTCATCTTTGGATTTTAGAAAATATGTCTAAGAGAACTTTGAGAAATCATCCACAATTACTAGGCAGTATCTTTTCTTTGAGATAGATAATACATTGACCGGTCCAAATAAGTCCATGTGTAGTAATTGCAAAGGTTCTTCAATTATTAAGTCAAGCTTCTTTCTGAATGATGCCTTGATCTGTTTACCTTTCTGACAGGCATCACACAATCCATCCTTTGAGAATTCTACTTGTGGAATGCCTCTTACCAAATATTTCCTGACTAGTTCATTCATAGTCTTGAAGTTAAGATGGGATAACTTCTTGTGCCACAACCAACTTTCATCTTGACTTGCCTTGTTGAAAAGATAAGTAACAGATTCTGTATTTAATGAGTTGAAGTCAGCTAGATACACATTTTCTTTTCTCACTACACTGAGAACCACTTTGTTGCTTTTCTTGTTGGTCACAACACAGGCTTCAGAATTGAATGTTACTGAGTTGCCCTTGTCACAAAGCTGACTGATACTCAATAGATTGTGCTTGAGTCCATCCACTAGGGAAACTTCCTCAATGATGACATTGTCTTTAGAAATCAAGCCATATCCCACAGTATAACCCTCGTTGTCATCTCCAAAAGCGATACTTGGGCCAACTCTTTTCCTTGAACTCAGTGAGCAGGGTAAAATCTCCAGTCATGTGCCTTGAGCACCCACTATCCAAATACCAAAGATTTTTTCTATTTCCCTACACACAACAAAATCAAATCAAGTTGATTTTGGTACCCAAGTTTCATTGGGTCCTGTTTTGTTAGCCTTTTTCTTAGGTTTCTTAGGCTTGTACTCATTTGCCTTAGGTATCTGAGATTCATTCTTAGTCATTTGAGTAGAACCTTTGAAACCATTCATTATTACAAAATTAGCATGCACATGTTGATATACATAGAAGGGCATATTTTGTGCAAACATGTTATTCCAGTAAGGCATGCTAAATGGCATTTGAGGCATGCTAAATGGCATTTGAGGCATACTAAATGCAGTATAGTAAGGACTTTGTACAAATGGCATATTAGCAAATTGTGCATTCAAATTAGATGTAGGCATAACATTCACAGGCATGGTAGACATGTTAGTAAAAGAAGGAGGTGCAGACATTGTAATATCCGAGATATATCGTGTAATTATTTTCGCTATTAAATAATTATTATGTGTGTTCAGTATCTATTCTGTGAGATAATTGTTAAGTGTTATCTGTACTTGGATATTCAAAAATAATATTAATTAAGTATTTTAATTTTTATATGTCCAAAATAAAATATAGATAATTGTCATATCTTCCTAATTATTTAGATGTTGATTTATGGATTTATAAGAATCATATGAAATTTCTAAAAAAAATTCGGGTAATTAAAATCTATTTTATAAAAACGGGAACCAACCGACGTCACCCGTTGTTACATTTTTGGAACCCGAAACTCTTCCGAGAACTCCTTCCTAACCTAATTGTAATATTCCGAGCATATTCCATGTTTCGACTTTTTCGATCCGGCGTACGGTTTGTTCTGCGCGGGTCCCCGGCGCAACATTTTCGATACAATATTCGTTTCGGTAAATCAATAAAACCCGTATTTTCGATAAACAGGAGCTTTTTATTAAACTATCCCAATTATCACTTCGTAATACGTGTAACCAAGCGCTGAGACCAAGACCGCAGTACAAATTGTACTGGTTTGGATAATTATCCCGAAAACCGATACCGTTTGGATCAGTTTTTATAAATAAACGTACCGTTTTGATCCAACGGGATACTAATTTTCTATAAATATAAATAGCCTTCTACCGTATTTTATTTCGTATCAAAATCATTTGCAGACAGATAAATATATAATTTTACAGAGAAAAATCATATATTCATAAACTGTTCCAAGAATCAAATCAACTTTTGAAGGTGTTATTGATCTTTGTTTGAAAAGCTCGAGTACTGGATTTGAAGGTCTTGAAAAGTTCTATCAGAATCTATAATCCATATGAAAGGAATATGTCCTAAGTCCAATCATGTATGAGGATTTAGGAATAACTTTTATGTAATCTGTTTTGATTTCATTGATATTAATAAAAGACTTGTTTTGTTTTTATTACGGGCTTTATCTATTTAAGTGTTTAAATAAGATATACCATAGTTTAGAGTAAAGCTTTTTATGGATTATGATGAGATCATAATAGTGAGACCTAAAAAGATGATAACTCTAAACTTAAATAGTTCCTGGTCGTAGGATTACTAACTGGTAATTAATAATCCGCAAAGATCGGTACATACTATGCTTGCTTCATTATGCAGGATGCCTGTTCTCATAGACATTTGTGTGGTGACACTATAGCTAGTATGTAGGTGCTTATTATAGAATAAGTTCACTGAACATGACTCGCACAGCTGAACAACTGATGGAGTTCACTCACGTGTCAGCAGTTGTTCACATAGTGATAGTTGTACAAGTATCCTTAGACTTGAGGTCATCATAGTCATCTTGTGTACACTGAACTATGCTTTGGTTTAGTTCTTAGTCTCCAGGGACAATTATTAGGGCTCTACTGGGTATAGGAATTTGTACACGAAGATAGTGTATGATCAATAAAAGATCTACCCCTTCCAGTGAAGGAAGCGAATGTTCAAGGCTGATCCACTTATGCTAGTTCAGGAATCTCTGGCCAGAGTAAATGAAATTAGAAAGGAGTTTCTAATTTGCATAGAACTACGCATAGTAAATGGTAAGCAAGTGATTGAATTAGATAGGCTTGACACGAGATCCATGCCTTGTATTTAATCGGGACATTGTAGGGTAGAAGGAGTTTATTGTACGGTAACTATTCACTGACAGGTTCTTGGTATTCTAAGCAGTGAATTCATATTATCCGGATAGTCGCGATATGTTGAGAAGCATCACTCACGATGTAGAATAAATGTGATTAATTAATTAATCATATTTAATAAATTAGAGAATTTATATAAATAATGATAAAATAGTTTTTATTATTATTTATTTCTACTACCGGCTTAATATTGAACCTACAGGGTCACACCATAAAAAGAGAATGATTTAATGGTGGAGGAATTAATTAATAATGGCTAATAATTATTTATTTATGAAATAAATAATTAATTGGAAAATTTAATAATTGATTAAATGAGATTTAATTGATTATAAATTAATTAAGAAAAGTTCTTAATATTATTAATTAAGGATTTAATTTTTGGAAATTAAATCAAGAGAGAGAATTATTTCTAAAGTGTTTAGAAAAAGAATTAATGATTAAAAGGTGTTTTAATTATTAATGAGAATAATAAATGGGATAATAATAATAATATTTATGGGAAAATTTCAGCTGAAAATTTTGCCTATAAATACACTATTATAGACCCTATTTTATTCTAACCCACACAAAACCCAAAAAGTTTGGAAAACCCAATTCTCTCCACCTCCTCCCTCCTCCTAAAAATCGTTTTCTTGGTGGATACCGGTGGAGTGCTTCACACTTGAGGAGCAATTGCTAAGGATCTCTGATCGTTGTCTCCGAATTATTTTAAAAGGTTAGATTCGATCCCTCGAATTTTTATTCACGATTTATATGCTTTTATTTGGATTTTGTATGTGTAAAAGTGTTTTTCCACGCCCCGCTGCGTTTAAAAATCCAACACCATATACCTGCATAATCAAAGGTTTATTTTCTGGAAATTTATTTATTTTCGAATTTATTTTATTAAAAATATAATTTTTTGTTCGGATGATTGTTTGTATGATTTGATGATTTCATGTTGTAGAGCTTGTTTTCCTGATGATGTCATACGTCTGATTTGGAGTTCAATAACATGCTCAAAAGTGGGTTTAATTTTCAAATTTCAAAATTAGGGTTTATAACCCGTATGAATGTTTTCAATTGAAATTTGGGGGTTTTTGATTCAGGGGTTTTTAAATGTTGATTTATAGTGGGTTGTGTTCCTTATGAAATTTGCAATTGATTGATATATAGCTCGTTAACAGAGGATGCTTGAATCGTAGGGAGTTGTGTTTTTAAAATTCCCGATGTTCGCCGGAAACCGGCGATGTTCTTGTCCAATTTCCGGCCAGAACAGGGATGATTAGAATGATTTGTTTGCATGGATATGTTCCTGGTAATCTGTAGTTTAATTCTGGAGGTGATGGTGGTGGGAGGATGCCGGAGGTGAGTTCTCCGGCCACCCCCGATTTTTCCGGCGACTGGAACTGCGAAATTGCAGATTGGTCCTTGTACTTTTGAAAACGACGAAGTTTGGTCCCCCAGGTTTCCAGACTTTGCAAAAATCATATTTCCTATTTATTTTTATTATAAAAATTCATTTTTAATTTCTGAAATTTCTAAAAAATTAGTATTTTAATTCCAAAAATTATTTTTAATTCATAATTAAATCCGAATTAATTAGTTAATTAATTTCCGTTAATTTTTAATTGATTAATTGGTTAATTAAATTGGAAATTAATTGATTAATTGATTTAATTAATTATTAATTGATTTTAATTAATTATTTAATTAGATTTAATTACTTAAAAATGATTTAAAAATTCCGAAAAATAGTTTCGAGCTTTAAAATATTATTCTAAATTATTTCCAAGGCTCGATAATTATTATAAAATTGTTTCGGAGCCAGAACTGACCAACCGAACACTGTTTATTATTCCGAAATTGATCCAACGACCCGTTTTAATTACGAAAAATGTTTTAAAAATCATTTTAAATACCCGAAAGCCTATTTATGACCCGAGACTTCTTTATAAATGACATATCATTGATTACGTGATGTATTATGTGTTATACGTGACATGTTGATTGACTATCGATCTATATATTCGGTGTTTACTTGATTATTGCATAACTTTCAATCCGTTAATCGGATTTGGGTAAAACGAAGGGTAGATAGAAGTATGTGTTGAATAGAAACTCTATGAGTCGATTATTGATAGATGCTTATGATATGTGAGCAGAAGAGGCAAGGCGTAGGAAAGGGAAACAGGTAGTTGAGGAGTAAAACGGTTGTGATTGGAAGCGAGTGCAGTGTAGTAAGCTAATACCAGGCAAGTGTTCTGAACTTTCTCGAGATATTGTAGTACTTGATAGTCTTGTTGATATTGCAAGTACTTTGAAGCACTGCACCCTAAACCTTAATTCCAGTTATTGATCTTGAGCCGTAACCTGATTCTTTCTAGACCATTGATTGTTGTATACTCGAACACGAACTTCAAGTACACGATACTACTCCACAAATACATGTAAACAAAATCCCAAACACTGAACTGAATTACTTATATACTCAAACATTATATCCTATGCTTTGAAAGCCCAAATCTTGAAACCCTGAAATGTTGATTCCTTTGTTATCCAATTCTTTCATTACCCAGCATCCAAGCTTTGAAATTATCTTATTGATCTTTACGAGGATTGAAACCCTTTCATTGTTAAACACTTATTGTTGTTAATGATTCTGGTTATTGTTTATTATTTCTTATTCTGTTATTATGTTAGAATTGGATTGTTTTTATAAAATTGTGGACCAGATTCGTGGTCAGACCATATAATGGTCAAGTTAGGCCAATGTGTGCCTTGGATCCAGTAGTTAGAGCAATGTTGTGTGCCTTGCTCAGGGTTAGTGCGTGACTGATCAGCAGCCTAACCTTGGTTTTTAAATTAAAAGTATAATATCCAATTCTAAATCATAATCCATTGTTCACTTGATATCATAATCATGTTCACCTGATGATCATTATTCTCAGTTTTGTCATTGTGACTTGCTGAGCTAGTTAGCTCATTTGTGCGATATTGTTTCTGTTCTTTTCCAGTTAAGAAGGAACCAGTTGGTACCGTGGATCCCCAGTCCAGTGCGAGAGCTAGGGGTTCAGGTTGATTGAGCGGAGTTAGTAGACTTCTTTTGGGATAGTTTAAGTTTGTAAAAGTTGTAATAAAGTTTAATACTCAGTTTGAGTTTGAATGATTGGGATTTGAACGGTTTGTAATATATTAGTGTGTTTGGCTTGTGTGCATACTTTAACCTGTTGCGGTCCGTGGTGATTGGTAAGTAGGGTAACTGCATATATTATTATTATCTTTATTATTGTTATAAGCAGGTTATAAAGAAGGTGTGTGTGTGGACCCCAAACTTCTGACCCGGGTTTGGAGGGCGCCACAGACATGGGTGCAGGCATATCAAGTTTGCAATTAACTGACAAATGATTAACACTACCACACTTCACACGGGTTTTGTTAGGTGCATATTTATCAGGTGTGTAGTTGTTATGTTCATTAATTCCTACTTTCCCATTTCTATTGTTTTTCCTTTTAGATTCCGCTTTAACCTCAATTTTCTCCATTCTGTCATTCAATTGCTTGATTGACAGATGGCCTACATCGACTCTCTTTTTCTTTATCACTTGACTTGTTTCTCCTGGAATAAAGTTCTTGGAAACTGATCCATATTTCTCATTTAACTTAGCTAGCTGGGATTTGCTAACTGGCTTTATTTCACTCATCGAATGTGGTTCCTTGTCTTTCGACAGATAATTCTTTTGATTATTCGACGGATAACATTCATCATCCGCCGAATCCACATCCATTGAAAGTCCTTCTTCCAATTTGGAATTCAGTTTCTCTTTGCTCTTTTTCCAGGCTTCATCACAAATGGATTCTATACCTTGAACTTTAGTAATTTGAGCATGAACATCTCTGGATGATTTCCATGCCATGATTACTTCCTATTCTCGTTCAAGTTTCTTTCTTAAAATCTCCTCTTTTTTTAAGGATTCAGTTAGTTCATATTTAGTAGTCTTGCACTCTATCTTCAGTTTCTCAAACTCAATAAATTGATTTTTTAACACATTATTTCTTTCACTTAAAAATATATTATTCTCTTTAATTTTAGTATTTTCTTTAGTGAGAGATTTGAGTGTTACAGGCAGATGATATAATTCAGTAGAAATGTCATTTATAGAATCTTACACTCAGCTTTATATAAATATGCTAGATTAGTGGTGATTAACTGATTACTTGAAGAACTAACTTATGCTTCATTTGATTTGGCCATCAGGGCTAGATTGACATAGCTTGTATCATCATCTTCATCCAATCCATTAGCAGCCCAGTCATTTTCTTGAGTTAGAAAGGCCTTTTCTTTTTGTTTGAGCAAATTAAAGTACTTCTTTTTGTAATCCACAGGCTCAAACTTCTTTCTGTCAGAATCAGGCTTTCTGCATTCACTTGCAAAATGACCACTCAAGCCACACTTGAAATATTTGAATTTTGAATTGTCAACCATGTTTCTGTTTGGCTTGGTTGCTCGAAAATTCTTCTTGAATTTGAGCTTGGTAAACCTTCTGGATAGAAAAGCTAGATGCTCATCTATGTCATCCATATCATCCTGACTAAGATGGTCTTCATGTTCAGCTACTAGTCCTTCTCCTTTGCCTTCACAAACTCTAGGGTTTTGTGCAGATTCCACAGCTTCAACCTTTATCTCCTTCTCTTTCTCTTGCTCAACAACCAACACAATGGACCCTCCCTTCTTCCTTCCTTTCTCCAGCTTCCCATCTTGCTCTATTTCAAGCTCATAGGTTTTTTGAATCCCACACAGTCTGTCCAAGGTGAATTCCTTGTAATCTTGAGAGTTTCTTAGTGAGACTGTCATAGGCTTCCATTCCTTTGGTAGAGATCTAAGGAACTTGAGGTTTGAATCTTTGGTCTGATAGATTCTTCCATGCAATTTTAGAGCATTTAGCAGTTTTTAAAACTACTAAAAATGTCAGTAAGTGATTGATGTTTTTCACTATGATAATGCTCATATTACTGAATCAAGAATTGCATCTTATTTTCCCTTACTTGCTCAGTTCCATCACATATAACTTGAATTGTATCCCAGACATCCTTAGCGGTTTTGCAGTTTATGATGTTGTCAAACATGTCACCATTAACACCATTAAACAAAATATTCATGGCCTTCCTATCCTTGTGAACTTGTTCAATATCTGGATCAGACCATTCTGCTTTAGGCTTTGGGATAGATGGCTTATTTCCTATAGCAGCTCTCATAGGGACATGAGGACCTTTCTCAAAGCAGTCCCCATATCCTTCTTCTTGAGAAAGAAGATGCAGGTGCATTTTCACCTTCTAGTGGTGATAATTTTCTTTGTCCAAAAATGAAATCTTCACTCCAACATCTTTTTTGTTCATCTTGTTAGTTGTTGTGATCTTTAAACTCTTTGTACTTCAAGAGCTTGCTCTAATACCAGTTGTTATTCCCAAACTATCTAACAAAAAATTACAGAAGGGGGGTTGAATGTAATTCTGGCTACTTTTATGAATTTTAATAACTGTTCTACTATAAATATATAATTGTGTTTGATTTAGCTAAAGTGCGGAATGAAAGTATTAGAGAAATCAAACACAAAGTAATGAAATACAAGTATTTAAAAACTTTTTGGTGGATTGAACTTTTCCACCAGAGATATATATTAATTTGAGAATTGTGTGATGCAAAGTTTGCACACAGCTACTTACAAGTTGAACTTACAAGAACAGAGAAATTCTTTACAGATATGACTTTTTTTATTTTTCTTATAATTGCTTACTTACTTGGATAATGTTCTACTTGCTACACTTGGTTTATATATCACCAAGTTACATGATAAAAAGACAAACAAATAAGATAAAATATTTCTAGTCTAATTTCATGCTCCTTCATTTCTTAATCCAACATCTTTGAATATCTTCAGTTTAGCATGAAAATGAAAATGCTTATTCGTTCTCTAAAACCTGTAAATAGGCTGCCACATTCCATTTGCATACAATTAACGCATGTGACTGTCAAGTCACTATCAACTGCTCTTCTGAATTTGTTCATCCGTTGAAACTCAGTTAGATCATCGGTTGAAACTCTTTGGGATCATCCGTTGAGACTTTGTTGGATCATCCGTTGAGAGTCTGGTTGATCATCCGTTGAAGCCTTGTGGAACATCCGTTGAGACTATCTTCATAGCAGTTAACTCCATTTCATTTATACAATATTACAAGGCATCTAATATGTACAATTAGCCAACCTATCTTGCATATCAATCTAGTAGTCAACATGACTTAAAATATTCTACAACATCTAGTTCTCTAAGGCATTACAATATGCAGAAATGTGCTACTAAACTTATTAATACATAAGCTACCCTTTCAACAAATGTTAAAGTGATCATCCGTTGAAATCTACAAAATCACTAAATTAAATCTACTAAGGTGTTTTGTTTAACTTATCATCAAGTACACAACATATTCCTAACACACACACATATATATATATATGTGTGTATATATATATAGTTTAGCTTATAGTATTCATAAAACATGTGATCATGCTGGTTTATATTGTTATTTGGATGTGTCCTTACATGCCACAACGTGAACGTATGGTATGGATTAAAATGAATAATTATGGTAAGATTTCTATATCAAATGCAATCATGAGGCGCTTAATATGTCCAGAGCTGTGTATTTGTTAATACTGAGTAAGGGAGGGGAAGATTTATTAAATAAAAATTCAAGAAAACTTAAATTTAAATAACAGTTATAAATTGAAAGTATATATGAATAAACTACTATATTTTGCAGAATTTCAAAAAATCACATACAAATCCGTAATACTAATCCGTATAAATCACCCAATAGATAATAAGGAATACATTACATATGTTGTTTCAACTTAATGTCAAATGTCGGAGAACATATTATATATATTTATTATATATATATATATATATGTATACACATATTAATTAAACAACAAATAATAATTTTTAATAAATGAATAATGACGAGGTGAATTAAATACTATATATATATTAATGTATGGGTATAATTGTCGGATGAATTAATTTGCTAAGTTACAATGATAATATCACACGCTTTAGTTACATCAATCAATTATATATATAATACAACAACAGGGGGTTTGATGATCAATTTAATTAATATGACGATTATACCCCTACATGAATATCTATATAATATTTATTTCACCTAATCATTCATTTATTAAAAATTATTAATTGTTGAATAATTAATATGTGCATACATACATTAATAAATACATACATGCATACATACAATAAATATATATACATATAAATTAATACATGCATGCATGTATGCATACATTAATAAATAAATACATACATACATAAAATAAATATATATACATATACATATATAAATTATACATGCATATATATACATACATACATACATGCACCCCTACATTAATATCTATATAATATTTGTTTAACCTAATCATTCAATAATTAAAAATTATTTATTGTTGAATAATTAATATGTGCATACACACATTAATAAGAACATGCATGCATATATATATATAATAAATATATATATACATACCTACATGCATGCATACATGTATATATTAATAAATACATACATGCATACATACACACATACAATAAATATATATATATACACACACACATATATATATAAATTAATACATACATACATACATGCACCTTTACATTAATATCTATATAATATTTATTTCACCTAATCATTCATTTATTAAAAATTATTAATTGTTGAATAACTAACATGTGCATATACACATTAATAAATACATGCATAGGTACATACAATATATATATAAATTAATAAATGCATGCATACATAAATACATATATATATATATATATACACATATATATACACATACATGCATACATATATATACACATACATACACATACATAGATACATACTTATATATTCTTATTTGTCATCAATTTAATATCGTTCTCCAACAAAATAAAATGGTCAAATATTATATTAAAGATATGAAATAAAAAATAAAATAAACTTTTATGCACATATATACAATTTATACTTTTCTATTAATAATTATGTGACATATATCAGATAATCTCACTGTCCCATAGGTTGTTAACATTGTTAGGGGGTTTGTTGATCAAATTAATTCATATGACAATTATATTCCTACATTAATATCTATATAATATTTAGTTCACCTCGTCATTCATTTATTAAAAATTATCAATTATTGTATAATTAATATGTGCATACATACGTACAATACATATATACATGTATATAAATTAATACATAGACATACACACACATACATACGCGTATATTCTTATTTGTCATCAATCTAACCTCGTCCTCCAACATAATGAAATGACAAAATATTATCTTAAATTCAATGAAATAAAAATTAAAATAAAATATTTATATATATATGTACAACTTATACTTCAATATTAATCATTCTATGACATATATATCTTATACTCTCACTGTTCTATACGTTGTTAACATCGTTGTTAGACACAGTCACATGGAAATTAAAAAAATGAATCATGTTAAAGAAACATTAAGAAAGCGGGGGGTAAATTTTGGATCATTATAAAGATTATATGCTATTTTAGGAAATATTAACAATCTGTTGGAACATCCTAAAATATAAAGTTATTAGGACGGAGAGTATCATATGTCATTCGGTGAGTAAACTCACAGTATTAACGTCAATTGCATATATAGTATGACTCATCAATCAAGTTTCTACCACATAAATATATTAAATATTTAAAAAATAAATTAATTATTTTATATTTAGAGCGATTGATATACATCAGACACACATATTCATTTGTATTTATTTTACTTTCTTAGCATTAACATATTACAAATACCATTTAATTATGAAGTGGCAAAAAATGTATACTAGTATAATTTATTACTTCATACGAATGCACCAGTGCAAGCATACCGAAATCAATCGTTCTAACATGCATAAACAAATAGATTATTCATCAATTAGGTAACAAAGTAAGTATATCGTCAACAATTACAGCGAAACAGTTTCAATTAGCACAATCTAGAGTATGTTCGTGCATTGACAAATTTATGCTTGGTAAATTTTTTATCAATCCATTTTTTGTTGTGTGATGTTCGTCATTAGGCATATTGTTCTAGAACTTGCTTTAAACCGTGTTGAAAATACATGATCCATGTATGCATGAATATGATAAAGGTACAAGGATTAACCTCATTAAACTTAAATAGTACCCATGAAAAAATAATCCTTAGTGAACCCCCTTGAACTTATATCCGCTTCTTTCGTATATCACCAATCTAAAATTCTTGAGCCTATTTGTTCTTTCTTGTCTTGATTTATTGGTAGAGCATATTGATTCAACTTCAGGGTTGGTGAATATTTAGTGTGGGAATTTCTTTTTTTAAAGAGTTACAATTTGGTGGGAATTAATATGATAGAGCTACTTAATCTTAAAAAAGGAAAAATATTTAAAGTATCAAGTTCTCCTTTGAGATTAATGGGTAACAAATGCAATGTAATATGAAAAGGATGATCCATGTACATGTGCTGGTATTAAGCGCAATCTTGGTGACTTTTCACTACCCTTGATTATTGGAGAATGACTTGACTTTGAAAAAAAATTGAAAAAAAAGATCAACTATGATTTATGTTCATTGGTTATTACAATGTGAAACTGGGGAAGTACATGGTTATATATGCTTGTGAAAACTTGATCAACTTTTACATGATCTACTTTTCATGTTGGTGCTTAAATTGAAAGTGAACACTATGCTCTATTGGTTTATCAAGTTTAGCCACTTGTTATCCTATTTCCTTTATTCCCTATCTTTTACCTAAGCCTCGTTACAACCATTGAAAAAGACCTTTAGATTCATGTATGCATATGTACGAAGTAGTGGAGATTTGGTGGACAACCAAGCATATGGTAGCACATGTAAATTAATTTAACTTTAGTGAAAAACTTACACCTATACACTTGTGTGAGTTGAGAGTCATGTGAGATTTCTATCTATAGCGTGCTTACTTACTGAATACAACTTTGATGTCTATTTCATGATTTTTTTTGTCTACCAAGACATTGTGTGCATACTTGGAATATTATGTTTTAATGATGCCTAAAGTGAGAGTACTTGTAACACCCCAATCCTATATCGAGGAGATTTGGGACTTCTGTTTAGTTTTTAAGGCAAAGTACTACTACTATATGCACCAACAAATCATGATCTTTTGGGGGCCTGTGGTGGGCTTGTCGTAACCCAAGTTGGCTGCACTCGGGACAGTATGCTTCGACTTATTTCGGACTCGAAATCGGGACTTGACTCAGTTTTTGAAAAAGGCTCGGGATTTGACCCGGGTTATCACATATGGTATCAGAGCCGACTCTCGAAAGCTTGATGCATCAAGTTGCCGGAGGTGGGGACACAAAGGCTGGTGGTATTATCCCATAATGGCAAGAGGTCCGGAGGTGGGGAAACGAAGCCATTCGGTATTATCCCATAATGGTTAGAGAGGTATGATCTTGGTCCTATGGGCTGTTTGTTCGGGCCTGACGAGGATGTCAGGAGTTTAAGTGGGGGAGTTTATAACACCCCAGTCCCACATCGAGGAGATTTGGGACTTCTATTTAGTTTATAAGGCAAAGTACTACTACTATGTGCACCAACAAATCATGATCTTTTGGGGGCCTGTGGTGGGCTTGTCGTAACCCAATTTGGCTGCACTCGAGACAGTATGCTTCGACTTATTTCGGACTCAGAATCGGGACTTGACCCGGTTTTCGAAAAAGTCTCGAGATTTGACCCGGGTTGACAACCCGGGTCAAATCTGGATGTTTTTTAGTTATTTGATTAATACACCGTAATTGTTCTAGTATAATTTTAGCTAATCAATCTCTCAATTCGTATTGTCTTACTTGCTTAGTTAAATCGAGTCAAGAATTACTAGTGATTGGTAACTTTGTCTCTGTGGGATCGACTCTGACTTACTCCACTACATAATTAGATAGATTTGTTAGGAATTATTATTTGATAGGCACACGACAACCTTGTCACTTACTACTCGTCGCTTTATGTGGACTTGATTGTACAAGGGCTCTACTTTCCCATGGTCGAGCAGCAACCCATCGTTCCATCCAGCTCCAACCCCAGATAGCTTTACCAAGTTGATAATTACCCATGGTTTGAACTCGCCCTCCACTACAAAATAAGGGAACTAAAAACTACGGTAGGATTTAAGAAAAATAATTGATGAAATTTTAATCCTATCACACCATATACCTGATGAGAAAAAGTATATGCCATGGCTCGCTCTCGCTTCACTGCTGCTTCTTCACGTAGATGAATCCTTGCAAGAACTTCCTCCATTGTTTCAGTACCATTGCTCCATTCCACCTGCAAGCACCCAGTCCACGTGTATGTGAGTAATTATAGACTTGTAGTAACAATTAAAGCGATTGATTCAGCATTGTAGCAAGCACATAACACTTGTAGTGCAGGTGTTTTAAGGTTTCAAATCAACGATTTAAATTATATAAAACTTGTAGGCTAGTGATAGTACATATAGCTCCTGGAAGGACTAGTCCTGGACCCGCAACTCCATACAACTCCTGGAAGGGCTAGTCCTCGACTCCTAACTCCATGGAAGGACTAGTCCTGGACCCGCAACTCCATACAGCTCCCGGAAGGGCTAGTCCTCGACTCCTAACTCCATGCAGCTCCTGGAAGGACTAGTTGTAACGACCGAGGAATTACGTATGAATTATATTATACTAATGATAAATTATGTGTATTATTATGTGATTAAATGTGTTAAGTCATTAAACCCTAACTGCTATGTGTTACGTGTTATTTGTTTTGATCCAAACGTGTTTTGGATATTTATTGAGCGTTCTATCGTCAGTTATATATATTATATCAAAACCTGTACAGCTCAAAACTATGTTTTAAAAGCCGTATTTCAAACAAAATCATTGGCCCTATTTTGCCAAAAATGCCCTATACCGTATCGCTATTCTGAACCCCTAGACGTTTTACAAATTGACCTTTTTCGCGAAAAACGACTTTTCCGGACCCCTTCGGGTACCAAAAACCCCACAAAAATCACATTTTTATTTTTATATGATCATGAAATTATTATATATCATTTTTCTTTGTATTTTTGTATTTTTCACAATTTTTGGGAATTTTTAGCATTTATTTTGTATTTATTGGATATTTAAAAATTCAATATTAATACCCAAAAATTATAAAAATTGGGGCCAAATATTTTTAATAGGAGTATAATTAGACCCTTAATTTTACTTAGGGGTATTATTTTCATAAATATAAATACCTGAATTATTATTAATTTTTCAGTTAATTACAATTAAAAAAATCAGAAAATAATAAAAGAAAAAGAAAGGGGATTAGGGTTAGGGTTTGGTGAAGAACAGCAGGAGAATCAATCACGAATTTGAAGGTGATTCTGACAACCAAATCGAGCGTGTAAGTAGTCAAATTGAAGCTGGTGATTCGTAGTTTCTGTTTATGTGATTATTTTTGTTGATTGTTGAGTTAAATTTAATTTTGTATTTTCGGGTTTATTTCGTGAATTCGGGTTTTGTTTTTGATTGATTGTTTGATGATTTCGTTGCTACGAGCGTTTAGATCGTCGATTATGGAGTCGTTTGGCACCGGTTTCACTCGATTTGGTGTCCGTTTCGAGCTCGCCGGAGTTTCGCCGTCGCCGCCGTGTTCATCGCGTTTCCGGCCGTTGTGGTCGACGAGGACGAAGGAGAAAGGAAGGGAGAGCATCGTTTTGTTGCTGGGTTTCGAAAACACAGAAGATGCGAACTGGAATCAAGTGTTTTCGTCTCGCCGGAATTTTTCCGCCGGCGTCGGATTCTGGGTTCTTGGCCGGTGTTCTTCCCGACCCGTTTGGGTTGGGGACGACCCGGTTGCAACCCGGTTTCGACCCGGGTTTGATCCTAAAAGTCCAACCCCTGTTCCTGTTTTTGTGTTTCTGATTAAATTAATAATTTATTTATATTTTAGTAATTAAAAATCAGTTTTAATAATTCTAATAATTAATTAAAAATTAGTTTTATATTCTAAAAAAAAAATAGTATTTATAATTTCTGAATTATTTTATTTAATTATAAATTCGAATTTATTTATTTAATTAAATATTTAATTATTTATCTAATTATTTATTAATTATCTAATTAATTAATAATTGGGTAATTAATTAATAATTAGGTAATTAATTAGTAAATAAAAATTAGAAATAATTAAGTAATGTGATTAATAATCTAATAATTAGTTAATAGTGCGAATAATGATTCGATAATTAGTTATTATTACGAGTAATGATTCGATAATTGAATTATTATTCGAGCGTTAGTTATTTGAATAATATTGTAATAATTATTCGTATCGTATAATTAGATATCAGTAATTAATTAATTAACGAATCGTACGAGTTTCAATAATAATCTAATAGATCGATAATTATGCGAGAGTTGCGAGTGGCTCGTGAATATACGAGTGATTAATTGTTAAGTGATCTATAATTCGAATAATTCGTAGCTATTCGATGAATAGCGTATCAGTTAATTAAGTTGATTGATTATTTGTAAATAATCGATCTAACCGAATAAATATCGATAAGTTATAAATATTATAATAAATTGTGATTAATCCTGATAATTAGAGATTTATTATTTTAGATTATTCAATAGACAATTATTAATTATTTATTAGTTATTTATTTATTCAATATTTAAAAAGGTGATTAATTATTTCGATAATTAATCACATAATTTTCAATAAACCGTAACTTCTTCATTTTAACTCCAAAAATTATAAAAAAATTATTTTTGACTTTGATTTTTCTTAAATAATTATTTAAAAATTATTTTAGGATTTAAAAGGTTATAATAATTATTTATATTGAATAATAAATTGATTATCAGTGTTTAATTCATAACAATTCAACCGTTAGTCCGATTTGAGTGAAACGAAGACCCCTAGACTCAGAAAAATGAGACGAATCCAATAAAAATAGTTGTAAGTTATAATTTCTTCTGAAAAAGAATGGTTGGTGATAATTAATAGTTTGTAGGTCCTAGTAGGGATATAATTGAGCCGAATAAATCCCGAAAAATTATAATAAAATCAGATACGACTAGTAATGCAGGTATAAGCCTAGAATTGATTCTAAAAATAATTATAAATCTAGAAATTAATTGTGTGCTTTACGTGTTACGTGTTATATGTGATTATGTGTATAAATGTGTTGTGTAAATATATGTATATATATATGCGAGTCAGATAGAGACGCATGGGTAGACTGATAAGGTTGCGTGATATCAATTCAAGATACACGTATGTAGTAAATTATCTAAACACCTATCTTTCTATGATTTGTTCAGTGTTAGCAAGGCAGAGCAAGCTAGGGTCAGAAGGCAGTAAGTTAAACCAGGTTAAGTACGCGCAAGGCAAGTTTTTCCCCTATTCTAAATTCAGAATAGTGATTTATATTTCCTTTCTATCGTATCAATTTTCTTTGATAATTATTGTTCATATACACTGTTACCCATTTATATCACTTGTTCCATTTCATTTCAATTCTTGATTTACCCAATTTATTGAATTTCCTGTTCATATTTCAATTCCTTTACCCTATATATATTCTGGTATATCCTGGTGTTGGGATATATCAATAGCATACCGATTGTTCCGGATGCTCAGCCTTGGACTGGATGGTTACTATAAAGGCTGGGTTTTTCCCAGACCATTAATTAATAGGCCATAGTTGCCTGAGTACTCCTTATGTTGGTTGGGTCTATGCAGTTGGGTATAGATCCGCACTATATTCTGACTGATCAGCAGATTATAGTGCATATGTTGGTTCTTGTTTCCAGTCTTGTTCATTTGGCACTCGCCATCATTGGCAAATTATTATCATATACAGATACAGATGGTTATTCAAACCCGCAGCTTATCGGTTCATTTATTTCTCTCTCTTTATATATATATATAGTTGCAGGCTTGTTGAGCAATTTTGGCTCATTTCTTTTATTGTCACTCCTATTGTTTTACAGTTAAGGTAGAGAATGAAACCCATCAGGACCCGCATAGTCAAGAAGCGAGTCAAGCAGCGGGACCCTCTTATACCAAGAGTGTTCCTTCCTATTCCCGAAGAGAGCTTTGAATTGCCAGATCAGGTGTAGCAGGATAAGTAGTAATGTTGGGTTGAATAAGAGTTTTGTGTAGTTTGAATAAAAGATTGCGTAGTGAAACTGTAGATAGAATAAAGTTTTGTAATAAAGAGAGTTCTTGAAACAGGTTTTATTTAGTTGGGTTTGTAATAAAGTGTAGTGCATGATTCTTGTTTCCAACCTCAACCCTTAAAAGATCCTGAGTAGTGATAGTTCGGGGTAATTATTATATTAATATTCCGCTTGTGCAGGTATAGTTGGTAATTGTTGTTAATAATGCCCCAAATCTATACCCCGGATTTGGAGGGTGTTATAGTTGGTATCAGAGCTTAGGATTGACCTTGGAAAACAAGAATGTTAGGGTTAAGATAAGATAGGAAAATAAGATAGGATGAGAGTGAGAGTGTTAGGACTGTTTGTCTATGTGATTAGAAGTTATGAGTTATAGGATTGTGATTTGATTGTTTTTGTGTTATTATTTTTATGTATATTAGATGGCTTCTTTATCATCGTCTACGGAGAGGACCGAGACAGATCCAGTGGATGCACCGGTAGTAGCCCCAGTGTCAGACCTCCATTACCACCTGAGCCAGCACCAGAGATACCACTTCCCCCGGAGGTACCAGGTTTTGCAGATTATTTTCCATATGTTGAGCCAGAGATACCAGATATTCCACCATTAGAGTTTCCGATGTTTGATATTCCTGATATGGTTGATCTTCCGCAGTGGGAGGATTTAGAACCTCAGATTCCTATGCCACCAGTTGAGATTCCAGAGATGCCACCGATGGAGCCAGAGGCAGAGCCGCCTGTGTATGCGCCTATGGAGCAGCCTGTCTTATTTCCTGCCCCATTAGCCATTTATGCACCTGTTCCGGGAGTGTATCAGTTTCCTCAGCCAGAGTTTATGGATGAGATCGTGGTAGATGGACCATTACCTTCTCGAGGTTCCAGCACTGATCTTCATGAGCATCATACCGTGACTTACCAGCGTTTTCAGGCAGAGAGGGAGGAGAGGATTAGATGGCAGAACCAGTGTAGAGAGATCCTTGGATTGTATGAGACACAGACGGATGGTCCTGTCAGAGCATTACGACCGGATTATATACTGAGAGAGAGACTACATCATATTCACCGGGTTAGTTCGCAGCAGCTTACTGAGTTGAGACAGCAGGATCTTAGTGCGGAGACAGCATATCGCAGAGCATTGGGACTTACCGAGGCAGTGCAGGAGGAGTTGAGCCACGTACCACCAGGATTTTGAGACCAGCAGATCGATGAGTGTTGTATTATGTATATTTTGTAGATAGAGGCAGCATAGTATTGTATATTAGTTTGTACGAGTGTAGCTACTGACTCTGACTGATAGTAGTAGCAGTACGACTGTTATATTATAGGGTTTTGTATCAAGCATTGACACCTGTAGCTGGTGTTCTACCTATATATATATATATGAGATAATCTTTTGCATGTTTTCTTTATTTTATTTCCAGTCATTTAAGCATTTACATTTATTTCAGTACCATTGCATATTTACAAATGTAGTTTTATTCACGATCATGTTGTAAAAAAAAAAAAAAAAAAAAAAATTTAACATATCATACTGTTTTATTTATTCAGTTATTTAATAAGTTATTTTATTTCTCGAATCGACTGTTTTAATATATGTTTAATATACTGTTATTAAATAAGATCCATTATTTATTTACCAGAAAAATGGCACCTAAGAGAAAAGCGCAGCCCGACTCATCGAATGGAAACACCGAGGGCCAAAACAATAATAAACAGATGGATCAGATGTTTAATCTCATGCAACAGCAGATGTTGATGATGCAACAACAAATGCAGCAGCAGCAACAGCAGTTCCAGCAACAGATGTTACAGCAAGCCGCTCATCCAGGACATCAAATACCACCAGCAGCACCTACGCCTACTTTCAAGCAATTTCAGTCGGTGAAGCCACCGGAATTTATGGGTTCCACAGATCCCACAAAAGCAAGAGCTTGGCTGAAAGAGATGGAAAAGGCTTTTTCGTTGGCAAAGGTCGAGGAAGAGCAGAAGACAGATTTTGCTAGCTATTTTCTAAAAGGCGAAGCTAATTACTGGTGGGAATCAAAGAAAGCTTTGGAAGAAGGTGTGGTGACGTGGAACAGATTCACTGATCTTTTCTTGGAGAAATATTTTCCTCGTTTTATGAAGAATCAGATGGAGATCAAGTTTCTGGAGCTGAAACAAGACAACTTATCGGTTGCGGATTATGAAACCAAGTTTACTGAATTGGCAAGGTTTGTTCCAGAGCAGGTGGATACGGACGAGAAACGGGCCAAGAGATTTCAGCAAGGACTAAAACCATGGATTCGTAGCAGGGTAGCTGTGTTTGAATTGACAACTTATACGGCTGTTGTTCAGAAAGCTATGATTATTGAAGGAGAAAGCGAAGCAGCTCAGAAAGAGAAAGGACCAGGGAATTTTCAGAATCGTTTCAACAAAAGGCCGGGATTTCAAGCTCGGGGAAAAGTAAATTTCAAAAGGCTAGAGCAGAACAATCAGAGGATGGGAAATCGACTTCCAGCCCCAATTCAGCAGAGACTTATCCGACCGCCTATACCTGATTGCAGAACGTGTGGTAGAAAGCATACAGGAGTTTGCAACAAGCTAAATGTTACGTGTTTCAAGTGCAAGCAAAGGGGACACTATTCTGGAAAATGTCCAATGGGAAAGGCAGAAGTTACTTGTTTTCAATGTGGGAGAAAAGGACATATCGCCAAAGACTGCAGAGGAATTGCAATGGCTGCCAGTATTCCAAGAGTTTTAGCATTACCTCCACCTCCACTACCACAGCAAAATCAGCCCAGAGCAAGGACTTTCAACATGTCAATGAAGGAAGCGGTACAGAGTCCGAATGTGGTTGCAGGTACACTTCCTGTAAATTCCGTAAATGCTTTAGTATTGATTGATTCAGGAGCTACTAGATCTTTTATTTCTGAAGCCTTTATCTCTAAGATAGATTGTGAGATTCAGTGGTTGGATGAAGTGTTAGTTATAAAATTAGCGAATAATGATCAGGTTGCAGTAGATCGAGTATGTCCGAGCTGTGATATTGAGATAGGAAGATGTCATTTTTCAGTTGATTTGATACCTTTTAGGTTAGGGGAGTTTGATATTATTTTAGGAATGGATTGGCTGTCTAATAATAATGCTCAAATTGACTGTGCGAATAAGAGAGTGAAATTGCAAACTGAAGAAAATGAAACGGTAATATTTAAAGGTGAGAAGCAAAAGCAGAAATTCCTATCAATAATGCAGACGAGAAGATTGCTACGTCAAGGATGTCAAGCTTATTTAGCCTATGTACGGGATGTTGATAAGGGAAATTTGAAGATTGAAGATATTCCTGTAGTTTGTGAATTTCTTGATGTTTTTCCGGACGAATTACCAGGACTTCCACCAGATCGAGAAATCGAATTCACTATTGACATGACGCCAGGGACTGAACCAATTTCGAAAGCTCCATATCGAATGGCACCTGTTGAAATGAGGGAATTAGCAAAGCAGTTGCAAGAACTTCTTGACAAAGGAATTATAAGGCCAAGTGTATCCCCATGGGGTGCGCCAGTATTGTTCGTGAAAAAGAAGGATGGTAGTATGCGACTGTGTATTGATTATCGTGAGCTGAACAAGTTAACTATCAAGAATAAATATCCTTTACCTCGCATTGATGATTTATTTGATCAACTAAAAGGAGCAGCATGGTTTTCGAAAATCGACTTACGATCGGGCTATCATCAGTTAAAGATCAAGGCCGAAGATATTCCAAAGACAGCGTTTAGAACAAGGTACGGACACTATGAATTTCTTGTGATGGCTTTTGGATTGACGAATGCACCTGCAGCGTTTATGGATTTGATGAATCGAATATTCAAGAAGTATTTGGATAAGTTTATCATTATATTTATTGATGACATCTTGATCTATTCAAAGACGGAAGAAGAACATGCAGCGCATTTAAGAACGACATTGGAAATATTACGGAAGGAGCAGCTTTATGCAAAATTTTCCAAATGCGAATTTTGGTTGAAAGAAGTGCAGTTTTTAGGGCACATCATCAGCAGAGAAGGCATTCAAGTTGATCCAGCAAAGATTGAAGCTGTGTTGAATTGGGAAAGACCAAAGACGCCGACAGAGGTTCGAAGTTTCTTAGGTTTGGCAGGATATTATCGAAGATTTGTCAAAGATTTTGCGAAGATAGCTACACCGCTGACCAAGTTAACTCGACAAAGTGAAAAGTTCGAATGGAATAGTAAGTGTGAAGAAAGTTTTCAAGAGTTGAAGAATCGGTTGGTGACGGCACCAGTATTAGTATTGCCAGACGAGCAAGGAAATTTTGTTATCTACAGTGACGCTTCATATCGTGGTTTAGGATGTGTGTTAATGCAACATGGTAACGTCATTGCATATGCGTCGAGACAACTTAAACCCCATGAACAGAAATATCCTACGCATGATCTGGAATTAGCAGCAATTGTTTTTGCATTGAAGCTTTGGAGACATTATCTGTACGGTGAAAAATGTGAAATCTACACGGATCATAAAAGTCTGAAGTATATCTTCACGCAAAAGGAACTAAACATGCGACAACGTCGATGGCTGGAATTGATTAAAGATTACGATGTTACAATCAGTTATCATCCAGGAAAAGCAAATGTTGTAGCGGATGCGTTAAGTAGAAAAGAAAGATTGAATCGGTTAACTTCATGCGAAGAATTGGCCAGGGAATTCGATAAATTGGAAATCAAAATTCGTATTCCTAATGAATCTGCAGAAACTATCTACGCTATGACTTTCCAACCAGAATTGCTGGAAAAGATTCGCCGTTGTCAAGAAGAAGTGATGAGTCAAGACGACAACTTAACAGGAGAAGAGATTACAACTCAGAAAGATAATGAAGGAATTTTACGTTTTGCGTCAAGAATCTGGATCCCTAACGTGGCAGAATTAAAAGAAGAAATTATGCGAGATGCGCACAATTCGAAGTATTCCATTCATCCAGGAAGCACGAAAATGTATCGCGATTTAAAGGAAAATTTTTGGTGGCCGAATATGAAGAAGGAGATAGCAGAATGGGTGAGTAAATGCTACACATGCCAGCGAGTTAAAGCAGAACACCAACGTCCGAGTGGGTTATTGCAACCATTAGATATTCCAGAATGGAAATGGGAACATCTAGCGATGGATTTTGTGGTAGGACTACCGAAGACTAGGGCAAATCATGATGCGATATGGGTAATCATTGACAGACTTACGAAGTCGGCACATTTTCTACCAATTAATGAAAGATTTTCGCTCGACAAATTAGTGCACATGTATCTCAAAGAAATTGTGATGCGTCATGGGGTACCAGTATCAATTGTATCGGATCGAGATCCTCGTTTCAATTCAAGATTTTGGAGGCAATTTCAAGAATGTCTAGGAACGAAGTTGAATATGAGTACCGCTTATCATCCGCAAACTGACGGCCAAAGTGAAAGGACAATTCAAACGATTGAAGACATGCTACGAGTTTGTGCGATCGATTTTGAAGGCAGTTGGGATGAACATTTACCCCTAGTGGAATTTTCTTATAATAATAGCTATCACGCCAGTATTGGAATGCCACCGTATGAAGCATTATATGGGAGGAAATGCAGATCACCCGTGCACTGGGATGAAGTTGGAGAACGCAAGATTTTGGGTCCAGAATTAATTCAGCAGACAAAAGAAAAGATTAACCTTATTCGAAAACGAATCGAAGCAGCACAAAACAGACAAAGCAGATATGCAAACCAAGCCAGGAAGGATATGGACTATCAGGAAGGAGAACACGTATTGCTCAAAATATCGCCATGGAAAGGATTGACCAGATTTGGCAATAAAGGGAAATTGAAGCCACGATACGTTGGACCATTTGAGATTTTGAAGAAAATTGGGAAGGTTGCGTACGAGTTAGCTCTACCACCTCATATGCAGCACATTCACAACGTATTTCATGTATCTATGCTTAAGAGGTATAATCCTGATACAAGGCATGTAATAGAGTATGAACCAGTAGAACTTCAGGCAGATTTATCATATGTAGAGCAGCCAATAAGAATTCTAGATAGGCAAGAGAGGGTATTAAGAAATAAGTCTGTGTCATTAGTGAGAGTCTTATGGAGAAACCCAGTGGTTGAAGAATCAACCTGGGAGCTTGAGAGTGAAATGTTAGAAAAGTATCCTCAATTATTTGTATAATTAGATTCTGAGGACAGAATCTTGTTAAGGGGGGGAGAATGTAACGACCGAGGAATTACGTATGAATTATATTATACTAATGATAAATTATGTGTATTATTATGTGATTAAATGTGTTAAGTCATTAAACCCTAACTGCTATGTGTTACGTGTTATTTGTTTTGATCCAAACGTGTTTTGGATATTTATTGAGCGTTCTATCGTCAGTTATATATATTATATCAAAACCTGTACAGCTCAAAACTATGTTTTAAAAGCCGTATTTCAAACAAAATCATTGGCCCTATTTTGCCAAAAATGCCCTATACCGTATCGCTATTCTGAACCCCTAGACGTTTTACAAATTGACCTTTTTCGCGAAAAAACGACTTTTCCGGACCCCTTCGGGTACCAAAAACCCCACAAAAATCACATTTTTATTTTTATATGATCATGAAATTATTATATATCATTTTTCTTTGTATTTTTGTATTTTTCACAATTTTTGGGAATTTTTAGCATTTATTTTGTATTTATTGGATATTTAAAAATTCAATATTAATACCCAAAAATTATAAAAATTGGGGCCAAATATTTTTAATAGGAGTATAATTAGACCCTTAATTTTACTTAGGGGTATTATTTTCATAAATATAAATACCTGAATTATTATTAATTTTTCAGTTAATTACAATTAAAAAAATCAGAAAATAATAAAAGAAAAAGAAAGGGGATTAGGGTTAGGGTTTGGTGAAGAACAGCAGGAGAATCAATCACGAATTTGAAGGTGATTCTGACAACCAAATCGAGCGTGTAAGTAGTCAAATTGAAGCTGGTGATTCGTAGTTTCTGTTTATGTGATTATTTTTGTTGATTGTTGAGTTAAATTTAATTTTGTATTTTCGGGTTTATTTCGTGAATTCGGGTTTTGTTTTTGATTGATTGTTTGATGATTTCGTTGCTACGAGCGTTTAGATCGTCGATTATGGAGTCGTTTGGCACCGGTTTCACTCGATTTGGTGTCCGTTTCGAGCTCGCCGGAGTTTCGCCGCCGCCGCCGTGTTCATCGCGTTTCCGGCCGTTGTGGTCGACGAGGACGAAGGAGAAAGGAAGGGAGAGCATCGTTTTGTTGCTGGGTTTCGAAAACACAGAAGATGCGAACTGGAATCAAGTGTTTTCGTCTCGCCGGAATTTTTCCGCCGGCGTCGGATTCTGGGTTCTTGGTCGGTGTTCTTCCCGACCCGTTTGGGTTGGGGACGACCCGGTTGCAACCCGGTTTCGACCCGGGTTTGATCTTAAAAGTCCAACCCCTGTTCCTGTTTTTGTGTTTCTGATTAAATTAATAATTTATTTATATTTTAGTAATTAAAAATCAGTTTTAATAATTCTAATAATTAATTAAAAATTAGTTTTATATTCTAAAAAAAAAAATAGTATTTATAATTTCTGAATTATTTTATTTAATTATAAATTCGAATTTATTTATTTAATTAAATATTTAATTATTTATCTAATTATTTATTAATTATCTAATTAATTAATAATTGGGTAATTAATTAATAATTAGGTAATTAATTAGTAAATAAAAATTAGAAATAATTAAGTAATGTGATTAATAATCTAATAATTAGTTAATAGTGCGAATAATGATTCGATAATTAGTTATTATTACGAGTAATGATTCGATAATTGAATTATTATTCGAGCGTTAGTTATTTGAATAATATTGTAATAATTATTCGTATCGTATAATTAGATATCAGTAATTAATTAATTAACGAATCGTACGAGTTTCAATAATAATCTAATAGATCGATAATTATGCGAGAGTTGCGAGTGGCTCGTGAATATACGAGTGATTAATTGTTAAGTGATCTATAATTCGAATAATTCGTAGCTATTCGATGAATAGCGTATCAGTTAATTAAGTTGATTGATTATTTGTAAATAATCGATCTAACCGAATAAATATCGATAAGTTATAAATATTATAATAAATTGTGATTAATCCTGATAATTAGAGATTTATTATTTTAGATTATTCAATAGATAATTATTAATTATTTATTAGTTATTTATTTATTCAATATTTAAAAAGGTGATTAATTATTTCGATAATTAATCACATAATTTTCAATAAACCGTAACTTCTTCATTTTAACTCCAAAAATTATAAAAAAATTATTTTTGACTTTGATTTTTCTTAAATAATTATTTAAAAATTATTTTAGGATTTAAAAGGTTATAATAATTATTTATATTGAATAATAAATTGAATTATCAGTGTTTAATTCATAACAATTCAACCGTTAGTCCGATTTGAGTGAAACGAAGACCCTTAGACTCAGAAAAATGAGACGAATCCAATAAAAATAGTTGTAAGTTATAATTTCTTCTGAAAAAGAATGGTTGGTGATAATTAATAGTTTGTAGGTCCTAGTAGGGATATAATTGAGCCGAATAAATCCCGAAAAATTATAATAAAATCAGATACGACTAGTAATGCAGGTATAAGCCTAGAATTGATTCTAAAAATAATTATAAATCTAGAAATTAATTGTGTGCTTTACGTGTTACGTGTTATATGTGATTATGTGTATAAATGTGTTGTGTAAATATATGTATATATATATATATGCGAGTCAGATAGAGACGCATGGGTAGACTGATAAGGTTGCGTGATATCAATTCAAGATACACGTATGTAGTAAATTATCTAAACACCTATCTTTCTATGATTTGTTCAGTGTTAGCAAGGCAGAGCAAGCTAGGGTCAGAAGGCAGTAAGTTAAACCAGGTTAAGTACGCGCAAGGCAAGTTTTTCCCCTATTCTAAATTCAGAATAGTGATTTATATTTCCTTTCTATCGTATCAATTTTCTTTGATAATTATTGTTCATATACACTGTTACCCATTTATATCACTTGTTCCATTTCATTTCAATTCTTGATTTACCCAATTTATTGAATTTCCTGTTCATATTTCAATTCCTTTACCCTATATATATTCTGGTATATCCTGGTGTTGGGATATATCAATAACATACCGATTGTTCCGGATGCTCAGCCTTGGACTGGATGGTTACTATAAAGGCTGGGTTTTTCCCAGACCATTAATTAATAGGCCATAGTTGCCTGAGTACTCCTTATGTTGGTTGGGTCTATGCAGTTGGGTATAGATCCGCACTATATTCTGACTGATCAGCAGATTATAGTGCATATGTTGGTTCTTGTTTCCAGTCTTGTTCATTTGGCACTCGCCATCATTGGCAAATTATTATCATATACAGATACAGATGGTTATTCAAACCCGCAGCTTATCGGTTCATTTATTTCTCTCTCTTTATATATATATATAGTTGCAGGCTTGTTGAGCAATTTTGGCTCATTTCTTTTATTGTCACTCCTATTGTTTTACAGTTAAGGTAGAGAATGAAACCCATCAGGACCCGCATAGTCAAGAAGCGAGTCAAGCAGCGGGACCCTCTTATACCAAGAGTGTTCCTTCCTATTCCCGAAGAGAGCTTTGAATTGCCAGATCAGGTGTAGCAGGATAAGTAGTAATGTTGGGTTGAATAAGAGTTTTGTGTAGTTTGAATAAAAGATTGCGTAGTGAAACTGTAGATAGAATAAAGTTTTGTAATAAAGAGAGTTCTTGAAATAGGTTTTATTTAGTTGGGTTTGTAATAAAGTGTAGTGCATGATTCTTGTTTCCAACCTCAACCCTTAAAAGATCCTGAGTAGTGATAGTTCGGGGTAATTATTATATTAATATTCCGCTTGTGCAGGTATAGTTGGTAATTGTTGTTAATAATGCCCCAAATCTATACCCCGGATTTGGAGGGTGTTATACTAGTCCTCAACTCCTAACTCCATGAAGCTCCTGAAAGGACTAGTCCTGCATCCTAAATCATTCTACGCCCGAACACTGCCAGTCCTGGCTAACCCAGTCCCGCAAGAATAACCTTGAGGAATCACAGCACGTGAGACACTGGCCCAAGCACATGATAGGGACAACTGTCACCCATCAATCATGGGAATAATCAGGGCACGTATCAGAGGATCCTCAGAACATTCCTAGCCCAGTCCCGTGTTGACACGTGTAAAGCATCCACTCTAGCCAGGTGCCCCCCGCTCCCAAAACTAATGGCTACGATTCAAGTGTACCAACCCAAAACCCTATCCTTGGGCTATAAATAGCCCAAGAAGGTGAGGTTTTGGGGTTAATCACACTCTCACACTCATATACACACACAGCCACCCTGCATTCATATCTATCTTCATCTTCCCCAAAAGTGAGTTCTTACTCTCACACCGGAGGCGCCGCGGGACCCAAACCCCCCTTTTGCGGTGTTGTTTTGTAGGAATCCCACCACAACTACACCTCCACAACGGCGAAGGATCCATGCACGGTGACGAAGGAGCGGCCCCGCCACCAGGAGTCTCGGTGCCCCTGGATTCACCTTCATCAACAAGCTCTTGAAAGAGTCCATTTCTTTAACCTGTAAGAACCCAAGCAACCAAACTCTTTCATAAACATGAATATTGTTTATTTAAGCCACGTTTGTGTGTGCTCGTTATTTTAGGCCACGTTTGTGTGAGCCCGTTTCGTTGATTTAAGCCATGTTTGTGTGTGCTCTTGTTGGTTTTGATTGTTTTAGGACCCCGACTTTGCTTTAGTTTGCACATTACCTTTGTGTTTACAACCCCGCTATACTTGTTCTACCACCTTGTTGAGTAGTTCCAGGAGATTGCTCAAACTAGTCCCAGGAAGCTGTTTGTCGGTGTTTGTTATTATTCTGGGTAGTTTTGCAATTTTCAGAAAGCAACCTTAGATCGATGCTTTTCATAGCATATTATTGTTAGCTGTTGTTGGAATTGTTGAAAAATGGCAAGACCAGGAAAGCATACTTCTGGGAGACCATCTGCTAGTACTCAGGTCCAGGATCCGGACCACTCCCAGGCCCTTGATCCAGAAGCCGAGAGAGAAACGTTCCAGGAGCAGCCATTGCACACTCTCGTAGTGAAGAGAATTGTGAACACCAGGGATGCCAGAAGCCTTATTGAGCTTAACCAATACAAGTACACCAATGTCCCGGTGGCCGAAGAGCACATGGCCAACCTTACAAGTGATGAACTGGCAGAAGCAATCAGGCTCTATAGGCAAGAGCAAACCCGGCTCCAGGAAGAAGCTGAACTTGGGGAGGAACCGGAGGAGTTCGGGGACTCCCATCAATCTAAAAGATCTGTGTTTGACCGAATTGGAGCTAAGGGAAAGAAAAACAAAAAGGATTAAGGTAATAAGAAGGAAGCAGAAGCTGCTAAGCAGAAAAGGTTAGAAGAGATGCGGGAGCAAATCAGAAAAGAGGAAGAAGCAAAGCTAGAACTAAAAATCCAGAAGAGGATGCAGTTAGAAAAAGAAAAGCTACTGGCTAAGTTTAGGACCAAGAGAACCCGAAGGGATCCCACTCCGGAGCTGATATCTGATGATGAAGAAAAAGAGAAGCAGAAGGACCTAAAAGACATGATCTACGAGTTGCAAAGAAAGATGGACAAAGACTTAAGAGTAAAATTTGGAGAAATATTAACTCCTTTTAGCCACTCCTTAGAGGCCATTCCCCGGTAGCAGGACTTGAAGCATTACAACCTTGACTCCTTTGATGGTCTAGGAGACCCGGAGGAGCACCTGAACTACTTTGAGCAGATAGCGCAAATATATTACTACAATGACCTAACAAAATCAAGGTTCTTTGCTTCAACTCTTAAGGGAGGGGCCTAGAGATGGTTCAGCAGGATCCCCTCCCGCGGAATCCGTAGTTGGAGGGAATTCCGTGCCTTCTTCTTTCGGAGATTTCGGGCAAACAAAACACACGAAATACACATGTATCACCTGGAGACAATCCGGCAGCATGACAATGAGTCCCTCTTTGCATATATGCGCCGGTTCCAGGAAGCAATCAACAAAGTCTCGAGCTTGGATGAGAGGGAAGCTTTGAGCATTTTCAGGAGAAACTTGGACCCAGAGCACAATGAGAGATATATCGTGGAGCTAATCAATAAGGAGCCGCAAAGTCTGGCAGCAACTTACTCCATGGCTGCCAGATTCATAAAGGAAACAGATGTGCTCCAGGCAATGACGATGACCCAAAATGGGGGGTCCAGGAGTAAAAATATTGATGACCAAACAAAAGGGGGTTACCATCAAGATAAGAAGTTCAAGCAAAACCAACAAAGCCAATAAAGACAAACTACTCCGGTTTTCCAGAGACTTGGTCCTAAGCAGGAGTCAAAGAACGATCCAGGACCCGCGATGCAACCCCGGGAGCCGAAGCAGGAGCCGGACTGGACCCCTCTCAATATGATCCGGGAGTAAATCTTGAAAGAGGTGAAAGACAAGACTTTCTATTATCCCCCGAAACCAATGCAAACTCCTCCGGAGAGCAGGCCTTACAATAGGCAGTGTGATTATCATGAGACCTATAGCAACAAGACCGAGAACTACTTATCACTCAAGTACTTCATCGAGGACCAAGTGAAGAAAGGAAATATGAACAAGTACTTAGTCCGGGACAGCAACAACAGGGGGAAGCGCAGAAGAGAGGAAAGAATATAGTCAATGTAGTCCTAGGAGGCTCCTACTCCCCACCTCGGAGCCTGGACTTCGGCGAAAAAGTGCTCTCAATCTAATCACTCCCAGACCTGGTGATATCCTTCAGCAGTAAGGACTACGAAGGAGTCAACCCTCATCACAATGCAGCTTTAGTTGTCACTTTGGACATCTTTGATAATGAAGTAAGAAGAATGCCCATAGACAATGGTTCCTCAGTAAATATTCTCTTCAAGCACACAGTGGATCGAATGCAGTTAGGGAGCATCGGCTCAAACGGGTGCCGGGAGGACCCACTCTATGGGTTTGGCCATAACTTAGTCCCGATTCAAGGAACTTTATATCTGCCAGTCATCTTTGGAACTGCTCCTAACCAAGTGACTCATGTAATCAAGTTTTACGTGATCAACGCTCCTTCGGCATACAACAGTATCATTGGAAGGTCAGCTCTAACCATGATGCAAGAAATAACTTCAATCTTCCATTTCAAGATCAAGTTCCCAACCCCGACAGGAGTCGGGGAAATAAAAAGAGATTATGGAGTTGCTGAAACATGCTACACCCAAGGGTTAGTGATGGCAGAAACCCACCAGGACAACAAAAGGAAGGCAACAGTCCTTCACAAGCAACAAAGCATGAAGAAGCACCGACCCCGGACAAGGGAAGAAGCAACAAAAGAAGTACAACTCATTGAATCAAGTCCGGAGAAAGAAGCAAATATAACAAGTCCGGAAGGACCGGCAAGCAACCAAGTCATGGTAGTGGACAAGGCAAATCAGGTCCTAGACCAAGCCAGTCCTACCATGCAAGCAACCAAAGAATTTGAACAAGTGAACTCCTATTTAAAGAATAACTCTGAAGCCCGAATTCATCAAATGGTTTCAAACAAAGAACAAGCAAAAATCGAAGCCGCAGTAGAAACATAAGAAGTCCAGGTTGATGGAAGCAGTCCAAACAAAAAGGTGAAAGTTGGATCAGGACTCGAAAAGTCCTTCAAGGAAAGATTAGTGTCCCTGCTCCGGGAGTACAAAGATATTTTTTCCTTGAGCCCAAGAGACATGCCAGGACTACATGAGTCCATAGCAATGCACAACTTGGATGTCAACCTCAACAGAAAACCAGTCAATCAGAAGAGAAGGAATTTTGCCCCAGAAAGACAAAAGGCCATAGACGAAGAAGTGGAGAAAGTACTCAAAGCAGGAATCATCAAAGAAATCAAATATCCGGAGTGGCTAGCTAATGTTGTTATGGTGAAGAAGTCCAACGACAAATGGAGAATGTGTATGGACTACACTGATCTGAACGATGCATGCCCGAAGGACCCATACCCTCTCCCCAATATTGATCAATTGATAGATTCCACTTCTGGACATATCATGCTAATTTTCATGGACGCTTTCTCCGGATACAAGATCAAAATGAACCCAAAGGACATACCCAAGACATCATTCATAACTCACAGAGCAGTCTATGCTTATGTGATGCTACCCTTCGGACTAACAAGCGCAAGATCAACTTACCACAGAGCCATGAACAAGATATTCAAGTCCTAGATTGGGAGGAACTTGGAGTGCTATGTCGACGATATGATTTCCAAATTAACAACTGTACCAGGACATGTAGAAGATCTGAAGGAGTGCTTTGACAACCTAAGGAAGAACCAACTCAAACTGAACCCGGAGAAATGTACCTTCGGCGTAGAAGCAGGCAAGTTCCTAGGATTCATGATCAGTAACAGAGGTATAGAAGCCAATCTGGAGAAAATTAAAGCAATCCAGGATATGAGGGCTCCTAAGACCCAAAGAGATGTGCAGAAGCTAGCAGGATCCCTAGCAGCACTCAGGAGATTTGTCTCAAAGCTAGCAGAAAGGTGCTTACCATTCTTTGATTTACTCAAATGAGCAAGCAACAAGAAAGAGGTGAACTGGAGTCCGGAGTGCCAAAAGGCATTTGAGGAAATCAAGTCCTACCTCTCTCAGCCACAGTCCTAACTAAAGCTCAGCCAGGAGAGCCTCTCTACTTATATTTGTCAGCAGAAGCACAAGCCATAGGAGCTGCCCTAATCAGGAAAGAGAATGGAAAACAACAACCAGTTTACTATGTAAGCAAGTACTCAAAGACGCATAAACAAGATACCCAAGATTGGAGAAGTTTGCCTTTGCATTGGTCACAACTTCAAGAAAAATCAGGCACAACTTCCAAAGAAGAGAAATCAGAGTGGTGACAAATCAACCCCTAAGGAAGATAATTCACAAGCCAGGTGTCTCGGGAAGACTAGTCAATTGGGTTGTGGAGTTAAGCTAGTTCAATTTAAGCTTCATTCCCAGGACTGCAATTAAAGCTCAAGCACTTGCGAATTTCATAATCGAATGCAACTTCCCAGAAGAAGAACCGGAACCAATGAACACAGATCCAGAGACAAATAAAGAAGCAAATCCGGGAGCCTGGACCCTGAAAGTAGATGGTTCTTCAACAAGCGAAAGGTCGGGAGCCGGACTCATACTCAAAAGTCTTGAAGGATTCACGATTCAAACAACTATATCTTTCGGCTTCCCTGCAACAAACAATCAGGCAGAATATGAGGCGTTGGTTGCAGGATTAAAGCTCTCCAGGACTCTGAGGGTCCAGGACTTAAAAATCTACAGCGACTCCTCGATAGTGGTCAAGCAAACAAATGGAGAATACATAGCAAAGGACCCTACTCTGGCGAAGAACCAAGCACTGGTTCAAAGTTACTTAGCCTCAATACCAAACCATCAAGTACTTCAGATATGTCGAGAAGAAAATGAAGAAGTGAATATTCTATCCAAATTAGTGCATGAAGGGATATGCGGAGATCACATGTCTGCAAAGGCCCTAGCTCATAATATCATAAAACAAGGCTACTACTGGCCAACTATTCATCTGGATACAATAGAGTTCATGAAAAAATGCAAAGAATGCCAACTCTTCAGCAATGTGTCCCGGATCAGCCCAATCCTACCCTCCTCAGTCCTGTCACCTATCCCCTTTGTTATCTGGGGTATTGACATTATGGGACCTTTTCCCCGGGCCAAAGGAGATCTCAGGTACTTGTTAGTCTCAATTGACTACATGACCAAATGGGTTGAAGCGAAAGCAATGAGAACAATCAATCAGCAAGACTGTATAAAGTTTATGGACAACATTTTGATGAGGTTCGGGATACCATGAGTACTAGTATCAGACAATGGACCCCAATTCATCGAATCAGAATTCGAGTCCTACCTTCAGGAGCGCGGGATCAAGCACAAAAAGTTATCAGTAGCATATCCCCAAGGAAACGGCCAAGTAGAAGTTATCAACAGAATCCTACTCCGGGGTATTAAAAAGAGACTCAAAGAAAGAAAGAGCAAATGGCCAGAAGAACTACCAAGCGTACTATGGTCCTACAGGACAAGCCCCAGGACAAGCACAGGAGAAACTCCATTCAAACTAGCTTATGGCACAGAAGCAATGCTTACTATTAAAGTGGGATCTCCTTCTCACAGAGCAATAAACTTTGAGGAAGAAGCAAATGATGAAGAACTCAAAACCAACATGGAGCTAATTGATGAAGTCTGGGACCAAGCTGTAGAAAGGATAAAAAAATACAAGGAGAAAATAAGAGAGCACTTCAGTAAGAAGTCTAGAGTCAAAAACTTCCAAGTTAGAGACTTAGTCCTTCGAGACATAGAAGCATCAGATCCCACAAACACTGGAAAGCTAATGCCCAAATGGGAAGGACCATACAAGGTCAAAGAAGTCCTGAGGCCAGGAACCTACAAACTCCTGAACATGGATGGCTCAGAAGTCCCAAATACTTGGCATGGACTAAGACTAAGGAAATTCTACTAGTAGGAAAGAAAAACAAAGCAACCAAAATCTTGTAGCCAATATGGCAAACAACCAACTTGTTTTTCCTTATATTTTGTATGAATGATTAATGAAAAGCATTTCCTCTTTACATTAATCAAAGCCACCACTAGTCCGGACAAGCTATTAGTAAGGACTAGTGCAACCATTTTTACTTAGAATTAATTTTCTAACTAAAAAGCAACAACTAGTCCGAACAAGCTATTAGTCAGGACTAGTGCAACCATTTTTACTTAGAATTAATCTTCTAACTAAAAAGCAACAACTAGTCCGGACAAGCTATTAGTTAGGACTGGAGCAACCATTTTTACTTAGAATTAATTTCCCAAGTAAAAAAAAACAACCACTAGTTCGGACAAGCATTTAGTCAGGACTAGAGCAACCATTTGTAGTTAGAATTAATTTTCTAAAAACCCACCACTAGTCCGGACAAGCTATTAGTCAGGACTAGTGCAACCATTTTTACTTAGAATTAATTTTCTAACTAAAAAGAAATAACTAGTCCGGACAAGCTATTAATCAGGACTAATGCAACCATTTTTACTTAGAATTAATTTTCTAACTAAAAAGCAACCACTAGTCCGGACAATCTATTAGTCAGGACAGGAGCAACCATTTTTACTTAGAATTAATTTTCTAAGTAAAAAAGATAACCACTAGTCCAAACAAGCTATTAGTCAAGACTAGAGCAAACTACAACTTAGAAAAAATTTCTAAGGTAAAAAGAAACTAAAATAGCAAAGCAGAATAACAGCAATAAAGGCAAACATTCAAAACACAACCGGACTAAAAGTCAGCCCGGAGCAAAGTACGAAAATTACAAACAGCAAATGGTTAAAAGTCTCATAGCAACATCAAATTACAATTCAGAAGAAATTAGGACTCCGGAGCATTGGGAGGAAGGAAGCTAGGGCAAGGACCATCGAAGGGCTCTGGATCACCGAGTCCAGCATCAATGTTCTGCTTAGCCTTAATGAACTCTTCAACAAAGCTGTCCCAATTCGCCTCCGGATCAGTCTTGATGTGTCTTTCAGCAATAACCCAACATCGACCAATCTCCGGAGCACCAGCATTCACAATCGCCCTGTCATACTCTCCGGACTTCTTGAACTCTTCAATGACCTCGAACTCCGGCCTCACAGAGGAAAGCTGCTTCTGGAGTTCAGCTAAGTCAGACTTTAAATCCGCAGCCTCCTTCTCAGCATTCTCAGCCCGGGTCGTGACATCATTAAGATGCTTATTTAGTCCGGCCAAAGAAGTATCCTTGACAATGATCTGATCCTGGAGCTGACCAATCTCAGTGTCCTTATCAGCAATGGAGGTCCGAGCATTCTTCAAGTCATTATATACAAGGGAAGCAGCTCCGGCCATATAACCACCAAGCTACAAAACATAAGATACAAACCTCAGAAAAATACTCAAGACAAGAATAAAAGATAAACAGAACTCAGCGAAATATTCCATACCTGGTGTTGTGAATATGTTGTGTACTTGATGATTATCTAAACAAAACATCTAAGTAGATTTTACCTAGTGAAATAATGTAGCACTCGACGGATAAGAATTATAGTCCCGACGGATAACTCATTATAGTCCCGACGGATGATTAACTTATTATCCATCGAGTGAGTAGCTTATGTAATAATAAGTTTGTAGCACAGTATTGGATGCACCTTTGTATAGAATCTGAAGTAGCATATAAGTCATGTTGACTTTAACTAGATATGCAGAATAGGTTGATTAACTGTACATAAGCAATGTCTTGTAATTCTGTATAAGTGAAATGAAGTCAAGTGCCAAAATAGCTACCAACGGATGCTTAACAAAGCTTCGACGGATGATCAAATGACTATCAACGGATGTTTAACATAGCAGTCGATGGATGATCAATTAAGTCATCGACGGATGATCTGAAAGTCGACTGATGATCATATCAAGATTCAAACATCAGTTGAACAGTGAAAGCTGACACACAGTCGTTGAGTTGGATACAAGTACACTGTGGAAGCCCATTAACTGGGTAATAGAGGACGAAAAGCAGCAAAGATCAAGACTGTTAGATTTTATATTTGTTCAGTTCTTTTGACTTTGTAATCTTGGTAATATATAAACCAAGAGAGTAGCAAATAGAAAAATAACTGAGATAGCTAAGAAACAACCACAGAGAAATCTTTGTAAGCACTATCTTTAACATTTCCTGTTTTTTTAGCAGTTTTATTTTGTAAGCAGTTGTGAGCATTTCTGCACACAGAGTCCTCTCGATATATTAAATATATCTCTGGTGGAATTGTTTAAATCCACCAGAAAGTTTTTAAAGCCTCTTGTTTTTAATTACTTATGTTTTGATTCATTCAAGTTTACATTCCGCATTGTGCTAATCAAAACAAATATATCCATAATCGAGTTGAACATTTTTATTTCAAGAAAAAGGTTCAAGAATTCCATTCAACCCCCCTTCTGTAATTCTTGCTATATTGTTAAGGGACTAACAATTGGTATCAGAGCAAGCTCTTAATCTACAAAGAGTTTAAAGATCAAAACAATTCAGCAAGATGAACAAGAAAGATGTTGGAGTCAAGATTTCTTTTCTTGATAAAGATAATTACCATCATTGGAAGGTAAAGATGCATCTTCATATGCTTTCTCAAGATGAGGCCTATGTGGATTGCATAGAAAGAGACCCTCATGTTCCTATGAGAGCTGCAACAGTAAATGAACCATCTGTACCAAAGCCAAGGCATGAATGGTCTGATCCTGATATTGAACAAGTCAGGAAAGATAAAAAGGCTATGAACATTCTGTTCAATGGTGTTGATGCAGACATGTTTGATAACATCATTAACTGCAAGACTGCCAAGGAAGTTTGGGACACAATACAGATAATCTGTGATGGTACTGAGCAAGTAAGAGAAAATAAAATGCAGCTCCTGATTCAGCAATATGAGCATTTTCACAATGAAGAAAGTGAGTCACTCACTGACATTTTTAGTAGATTCCAAAAGCTACTAAATGCTCTTAAATTGCATGGAAGAGTCTATCAGACTAAAGACTCCAATCTGAAATTTCTCAGATCTCTTCCAAAGGAATGGAAACCAATGACAGTCTCATTGAGAAACTCACAAGATTATAAGGAGTTTACTTTGGAGAGACTGTATGGCATTCTGAAGACCTATGAGCTTGAGATAGAGCAGGATGAAAGAATGGAGAGAGGAAAGAAGAAAGGAGGATCCATTGCACTAGTGGCTGAACTGGAAAAGGAGAAGGAAGTGAAGATGGAAGCTGTGGAATCAACTTCAAAGGCCTGTGAAAGCAAGGGTAAAGGGCTAGCTGCAGAAAGTGAAGATTCATTGAGCCAAGATGACATGGAGGACATTGATGAGCACCTAGCATTCCTTTCAAGAAGATTTGCCAAGCTCAAGTTCAAGAAGAACTTTGGAGCTTCCAAGCCAAATAGAAACATGGTGGATAAATCAAAATTCAAGTGTTTCAAATGTGGCTTGGCAGGGCATTTTGCAAATGAGTGTATAAGTCAGATTCCAGTAAGAAAAGATTTGAGTCTGTGGATTATAAGCAAAATACTTTGATCTACTCAAACAGAAGGAAAGGGCTTTTATTACACAAGAGAATGACTGGGCAGCTGAGGGTCTAGATGAAGATGAGGATGTCAGCAATGTCAATCTAGCTCTTATGGCCAAGTCTGATGAAACAGAGACAAGTTCCTCAAACACTCAGGTAATCACTACAAACCTTGCACATTTATCTAAAGCTGAGTGTAATGATGCAATAAATGACATGTCTACAGAATTGTATCATTTGCGTGTTACACTTAAGTCCCTCACTAAAGAAAATACTAAAATCAAAGAAAACAACTTGTTTTTGAGTGAGAGGAATAATGTGCTTGAGTCTCAGTTTGTTGAGTTTGAGAAACTAAAAATTGAGTGTAGAATTGCCAAGGAGGAATTAACTGAGTCCTTGAAAAAGGAAGAAATTTTAAAGAAGCAGCTCGATCATGAACAGGAGGTGATTAAAGCATGGAAAACATCCAGAGATGTTCATGCTCAAATCACCAAGGTTCAAGGAATTGAGTCTTTTTGTGATGAAGCCTGGAAAAAGAATAAGGAGAAACTAGAACCTATTTTGGTAGATGGATTGCTGACAGATGTAGACTCGACGGATGATGAGAACTATCCGTCGGATAACAAAAAGTGTTATCCGTTGAATGATAAAAATCCTCATCCGTCGGCTGTGAGCAAACCCATTAGCAAAGCCAAATTAACCAAGCTAAATCAAAAGTATGGGTCTGTTTCCAAGAACTTTGTTTCAGGAGAGTCAAGTCAAGCCAAGAAAGGGAAGAAGGCTAATGTTGGTCACATGACTGTCAAACAGTTAAGTGACAAACTTGAGAAGATAGAGGTAAAAACAGAGACTAAAAGGAAAAATAATAGGAATGGTAAAGTAGGGATTAACAAACATAATAACTACACACCTGACAAATATGCTTCTAGAAAAATTTGTATCAAATGTGGTAGTGTAAATCATTTGTCTGTTAATTGCAAATCTGCCATGCCTACTCCCATTTCTGTTCAGCCTCAATTCTCTAACATGAATGCCATGCCTCCCATGCCTGTTAATGCTATGCCTACACAGAACATGAATGCACAGTTTGCTAATATGCCATTTGCACCTAATCCATAGTATGCTGCATACAATATGCCTCAAATGCCATTTAGCATGCCTTACTGGAATAACATATTTGCACCAAGCATGCCATTTCCTGTTAGCCATAACATGCATGATAATTCTGTTGCATCTAGTGGTTTCAAAGGCCCAACCCAAATGACTAAGGAAGAATATGAAATTCCTAAGTTAAATGCTAAGAAACAGAAGAAGAAAGCTAACAAGGCAGGACCCAAGGAAACTTGGGTACCAAAATCAACTTGATTTGATTTTGATGTGTGCAGGGAAACAGAAGGAATCTTTGGTACTTGGATAGTGGTTGTTCAAGACACATGACTGGTGATTCTACCCTGCTCACAGAGTTTGAAGAGAGAGCTGGCCCAAGTATCACTTTTGGAGATGACAGCAAAGGTTATACTGTGGGATATGGCTTGATTTCAAAGGACAATGTCATCATTAAAGAGGTTGCCTTAGTGGATGGTCTTAAACACAATCTGTTGAGTATCAGCCAGCTTTGTGATAAAGGCAACTCGGGAACCTTCAACAAAGAAACCTTTGTTATGATTAATAATCAAAACAACAAAGTGGTTCTCACTGGTGTGAGAAGAGGAAATGTGTATCTAGCTGACTTCAACTCAACTAAAGTAGAATCTGTAACTTGTCTTCTCAATAAAGCAAGTCAAGATAAAAGTTGGCTATGGCACAAGAAGCTATCCCATTTGAACTTCAAGACCATGAATGAGCTGGTAAAGAAAGAGATAGTTAGAGGCATTCCTATGGTGGAGTTTACAAAGGATGGACTGTGTGATGCCTGCCAAAAAGGGAAGCAGATTAAAGCATCATTCAGGAAAAAACTTGATTCAGCAATTGAAGAGCCTCTACAACGGCTTCACATGGATTTGTTTGGACCAGTCAATATATTGTCAATCTCAAAGAAAAGATTTTGCCTAGTAATTGTAGATGATTTCTCAAAGTTCTCTTGGACCTATTTTCTAAAGTCCAAGGATGAAGCTAGTGAAATCATCATCAATCACATAAGGCAAGTTAACAATCATCCTGATTTCAAAGTTAGAAGAATCAGGAGTGATAATGGAACTGAGTTCTGGAACGGAGTTCAAGAACTATGTCATGAGAGCATTTTATGAGGAAAATGGAAACTTGCATGAGTTTTCAGCAGCAAGGACTCCAAAACAGAATGGAGTAGTGGAAAGAAAGAATAGATCTCTTATTGAAGCTGCAAGGACAATGCTTGAAGAATCAAAACTACCAACATACTTCTGGGCTGAAGCTGTAAACACTGCATGCTACACTCAGAACATCTCTCTGATTAATCAAGCAAGATGCATGACACCTTATCAATTGTTCAAGAACAAAAAGCCAACTCTGAACTTTCTTCATGTCTTTGGCTGTAAATGCTATATTCTGAGAAATCAAACTGATCAAAATGGGAAGTTTGATGCTAAAGCAGATGAAGGAATTTTTGTTGGATATGCTGTTGGTAAAGCATATAAAGTCTACAATATAAGAACCAACATTGTTGTTGAATCTATACATGTTGTGTTTGATGATAAAAAGATTGAAGGACTAAAAGATGGAGATTACCATGAGAGCCTCAAATTCGACAATGTTAAGATGGTCAGTGATGAAAGTGATGATGAGAGTGATCAAGAAACAGTGTCTAAGGATAATGCAGACAAATCTACTACAAATGAAGCACAAAACTCAACATCCGTCGAGTTACATAATGCTTCATCTGTCGGAAGGCAATCTGTATTATCCGTCGGAAGATAACCTGCCTCATCCATCGGTACTCAAAATTTACCATCCGTCGGGTTATCAAAAGGAACAGGAAGTCAAGGCAGATCACCCATAGAAAGCACCCCAATCTCAAATCAAAGATCCACAAACTCAGGGGGAGTTTCTAGCAATCAAAACTCAATCACACATCAAGACAACATTGAGGTCTCTTCATCTAGGGCTAATCTACCTCAACCAAGAAAATGGACAAAAGATCATCCCTTTGAACTGATTATTGGTGATGTTTCTTCCAGAGTTCAAACCAGGAGAGCAACTCAAGAAGAATATCTATACAGCAGCTTCCTGTCTAAGGAAGAACCAAAGAAGGTAGAAGAAGCCTTGTTAGATCCTGATTGGATTTTAGCTATGCAGAAGGAGCTAAACCAATTTGAAAGGAATAAAGTATGGAAGCTGGCACCCAAGCCTACAGGAAAGAATCCAATAGACACCAAATGGGTATTCAGAAATAAGATGGATGAAAATGGCATAGTAGTAAGGAACAAAGCAAGATTGGTTGCTAAAGGCTATTGTTAGCAAGAAGGAATAGATTTTGATGAAACATTTGCTCCTGTTGCAAGACTTGAAGCCATCAGAATCTTCTTAGCCTATGCAGCCCATGCCAATTTCAAGGTCTATCAAATGGATGTCAAAAGTGCCTTTCTGAATGGAGATTTGGAGGAAGAAGTGTATGTAAGTCAACCTCCTGGCTTTGAACCAAATTTCCCAGAGTATGTCTATTATCTAATGAAAGCACTTTATGGATTGAAGCAAGCACCTAGAGCCTAGTATGATATTTTATTAAAGTTCCTTTTGGAAAATCACTTCACAAGAGGTACTGTAGATAAAACTTTATTTTTCAGAAATGTGAATGGCTCTAGCATACTTGTTCAAATTTATGTAGATGATATTATTTTTGGCTCTACAGATGAGAAACTTTGTAAAAAGTTTGCCAAACTGATGCAAAGCAAGTATGAAATGAGTATGATGGGAGAACTAACTTACTTTCTTGGTTTACAAGTTAAGCAAGTTAGTGATGGAATATTCATTAGTCAAACTAAATATATTTTTGATCTTTTAAAGAAGTTTGATCTAATGGATTGCACATCTGCAAAAACTCCCATGGCCACTGCAACTAAGCTTGAACTAAACACTATTGAAAAGTCTGTGGATATTTCAAGTTATAGAGGCATGGTTGGCTCACTTCTGTACTTAATAGCTAGTAGGCCAGATATAATGTTTGCTACATGTTTGTGTGCTAGATTTTAGGCTGATCCTAGAGAGTCTCATTTGATAGCTATTAAGAGAATCTTCAGATATCTCAAAGGAACACCAAACCTTGGCATTTGGTATCCTAGAGATTCTGGCTTTGATCTAACTGGTTATTCAGATACAGATTATGCAGGTTGCAGAATTGATAGAAAAAGCACAACAGGAACCTGTCAATTTTTAGGAGACAAGCTTGTGTCCTGGTTCAGTAAAAAGCAAAATTCAGTTTCTACTTCTACAGCTGAAGTTGAATATATTGCTGCTGGCAGTTGCTGTGCACAGATTTTATGGATGAAAAATCAATTGCTAGACTATGGTTTGCAAGTTGAAAGGATTCCTATTTTCTGTGACAACACAAGTGCTATTGCCATCACTGAAAATCCAGTGCAACATTCAAGGACAAAGCATATAGACATCAAGTACCATTTCATAAGGGAACATGTAATGAATGGTACTGTAGAGTTACATTTTGTTCCAAGTGAGAAGCAACTTGCAGATATTTTTACCAAACCACTGGATGAATCCACCTTTTCTAGGTTGGTAAGTGAGTTAGGTATGCTTAATTACTCTTGAATTTATCTGAATTATTTTGCAAGTTGAAAAGTAGCCAGAAATTTAACTGATTTTTAGTCTTGGATGAAAATTTTGGCTAAGTCAAAATTTGCATCTCGACGGATGACCATTATCCATCGAGTTGAGTCATCCGTCGATATACAAATTGTAAATAAAAATCAATTACTTTTCTGGAGTATTTTAAAGCTCGACAGATATCAACTTATCCTCATCCATCGAAGTGTCTAAATCTTAACCGTTAATTCCCTGAACATTATCCATCGAGTATACTTACAGTTTGTAAGCATTACACGACGGATAATGGGTAGAATTTTTACAGTTTATTTTAAAAAACGGCTATTTTAGACAATTTCTATTGGGTAATTTACTTCTCTTTATTATTTTTATCAGTTGATTTTGAGTAAAGTATAAAAGCTTATTTCATTCTAATCATTTTCTTTTATCATTCTCAAATTCAACTGTGTTACTTCATTCTCTCTCAAGCAAAAATCCTCTTTCTCTTCAAGCTTTTCTTCTCTAACAATGGCACCCGTAGTTAAGATCATGTCACAGACTGGGTTCATCTATGAGAAGAACAACTTCACTGCCTTGGTCAATAAGGGGATTCAGCAATCTGAAGACTATCATAAGATGATGGACTTCGTGAACAACTGCAAGTTAAGTTTTGCCATGCTGGAATCACCCACAATTTATTGTGAAGTTGTTGAGGAGATGTGGACAACAGCAATCTATAACTCTACTGACAAAACCATCACTCTAACCATCAAAGGTAATGATTTCTGTATCAATAGTGATGTCATAAAAGCATGTTTCAAGATTTCTGATGATAATGTAACTGCACCACACACTGACACTAATATTGTCAATATGCTCAATTCCATTCATTATGCACTTCCTACTGCAAAACTAAGTGAAATTAGAAGACTAGGTCTTAGGAAGGAATGGAGTTACTTGTGTGATGTAGTAACTAAAGTCTTTTCTGGAAAAATCAGTAATTTTGATTCTGTGAACATTTTCATGCTTAACATGCTATACATGCTAGTTACAGACAAATATTACAATTTCAGTGACCTTGTTGTGTATGAGTTAGGTTTTAAACTAGGTGACTTAGCCAAAAGAGGAAAGAATATTTACTATGCTAGATTTTTTATGCTTTTGGCTAACCATCTTTGTCAAGAGATTGAACTTGAGAACCCAAACAACAAATTAGCTTGTTGGGTTCAAGAGAGAAGAATCATTGCAGACTTGAACAGAGCCAACCATCACAAGGATGTGCCGTTGTTCTATTTTCCTGTAATCCTGACACCTCAGGTAAGTGAGGTAAGTTCATCCAGACCCTCAACTATTCCAATCTCTTCTATTTCTTTGACTTCAGGCATACCTATGGCAACTGTGACAATGACCAAACAGTTGCCTACCAAAGATGCCAAAATAACTGCAATTTCTAAATCCAAATCAAAGAAAACCCCCTCTGGTATCTCTCAAAAGGTACCAGTTCAAAAATCTACCAAAGCCAAAGAGGGGAGTGTGAAGGAGGGTAAGATAGGTGAGTGAAGGGGTGAACATCAAAGAAACCCCAAGGATAAGGTTGGAGAGTTGAGTGAATCCCAGCCTAGCCACACTGCAGTTTCCCAACAAACTGTAGTGCTTAAAAAGGACAAAAGCTCACTTCTAGCTGCATCCTCCCAAAAGGATGTGGCTATTGAACAAAGCTCTCATCCAAGAGCACAGGCCAAGAGGGTTAGGGACACAAGCTCACTCCAAACTTACACTAGAAAGAAGAAATCCAAAACAATTGGGGATGCACAGGGCACACACTTAGTGCAAACTGGTGCTAAAGACACAGTCCCTGCACCTTCTCAAATTCAGATTGATGTGGCTCCAATAAATGTGGAGTCACAGCCAAAATCTCTCATAATAGAAGCCACAGAAACACAATACTCACCAACTAACTCACTAGAAGTGGACATGATAAACACTTCAATTCCTGATTCCCCTTCTTTAACTCTGTTGGGGAAGCCAAAATCTAGTGCAAGTGAGCATCATCTTTTAGAAGATTTGTTGGCTCACTTGCCAATTCTTTCTGACTCTATTATGACATCTGTGCCTCAAATAACTCCAATCAACACAGAGTCAACAATAGTTTCTCTTCCCACCTCATTCATTTCTACTCTCTCGATGGATATTGCTCATCCATCGAGTAGTGATTGTATCCCGACGGATAAGCTTAACAGCAGTTATCCGTCAGATAGCTTTACCACTCACCCGACGGATATCACTTATCCGTCGAGTGTCTCTGCACAACTTCAAACTTCAATAATTTCAAGTGCAGAAGATTTGGTGGTAATACAATCACTCTTAGGACTGAGAGAGGAGAGTGCATTGAGTGAGAGGCTGGGTTGCTCCCAGGCAAAAAGAGAGGAAAAGAGTGAATCTCAGCAATCCATTCATTCAGGATTGGCAAAAGTGAGTGAGAGGAGTCCCACCTTAGTAGGTGAAGGTAAGGGTGTGAGGGTGGGGAGCCAGGGTGAGACCCTGATGCAACAAAAGAGAGAATATGAGAGAAAGGCAGGTACTGGAGAAATAAGGATGGAACCAACCATTGCTAGTGAGTCAATAATTGTGGATGATGCTGACAAGGAAAGACAATTTCAGCAAGATTATATAGCTGTAATTGATAACATTTCCTTGGATGCTGACACTTTTACTCACCTTGTTTCAGCCTATCAACTGTTGGCTGCTCAGGGCAATGTGGAGGCAGAGCAGACTTTGAATTTAGTGCACACCACAGAATCTCTTCAAAAAGATAAAGCTGCTGTGAACAGAATGCCTTCTCAAGATGGAGAGCCATCTGAAGAATTTGGAGTAAATTCTGATGATGATGACTCTGGTTCTTTGGATGGAAGCATGAACTTAGGGGGAGCTGAAGGCCCAAGTTCTGCTTTCAGTTTACCTAAATGGGCATGGGCAAAGGAATTTTCACCAGGGCAATTTGAGGTGTCTTTGGTAAAACAAGTAATAGCTATTCAGCAGGCCCTTCAGGAAGCTTCAGATGCTGGTACCAAGGCTGTTCTTCAAGCTCACCTAGACTCCTTACATTTAATGAAGATCCAACACTCAAGACAGAATCTCAGTGTGGATGAATTGAAAAAGGATATAGCTGACTTAAAGACATATAACTCTGAGAAGCTGGATTCAATAATGCCATATGGTACCATGCATGATCTATTACTAAGATTAAGGATAGAATCAGATTCTGACAAGAAGATAGCCAAGCTGGAGAACAGAGTTTAGGTTATTGAGAATTCAGTGGCTCTACTTCTTCAAAATTAACAGACTCAGACAAATCTTCTTATGCAACTGGCTAAAGCACAAGGCCTAACTCCTCCACTTGATGATAACAAAAAGGGGGAGAGAAAATCAAGTAAGGGGAAGAAAGGACCAACTGAGGGGGAGAAACTTCTAGTTCAAATCAGCAAAGTAATTGTACCTTCAATTACTATCTCCAAGCCACCAGTTGCAGATGGTATAGATATTATAAATGCAGCAGCAGCAAATTTGAAAGATGCTGATAAAGGAGAGTTGACTCTGATCAACTGGAAAAAGATTGATGAGGAAATACAGAAAAAGTTTCAATTAGTCAAGGAACCAGATCAGTCAGCCATCCATCACTCTCATGTCAAGCCAATCAATGTGAATGAGATGAGCATGAACTATCTGGAGAAAGGACAATCTTCCGGCATCAAGACTACAAAGGCTGAGATAATTCTTAAACCAAGGGCAAACTATCCAAAGTTATCTTTGAAGAAACCTATGGATTCTGTGTATGAGACACCCAAGCCTGATGAAAAGAAGCTTCTGTCAAGATCTATTCTCCTCTACAAAGATCCAGCTGATTCAGCCTCAAGAAAGAGAATTGCAAAGATATTCAGAAATGGGAAGGAAATTTGTGTGGTAGCTGGACATCCACAATTTGCTCATGCAAAGGAAGAAGAAAAAGCCAGATTGAAGCAGGAAAAGAGGCAAGCTGCTCTAGATGCAAAGATGTCTAAACAAAAGAAAGAACAGTTTACTATCTTGGCCAAGCTACAGGCTGTGAATTCTTCTCAACAAATTCCCTCTCAACCATCTCAAGCTACTGAATCAGAGAAGAAGATTGAAAAATAGAAGAAATCCCCAAGAAAGAAAGAACTGGCTAAAAGAAAGTTGGATGTTGTTGACAAGGAATTGGAAGATCAATTTCCAAAGGAATCCACTCAAGCTGAAACTCAAGCATCAAAGCCCTTTGTGGTGTTTGAAGACATAAGGGTGGTGGACCCCTACAGGAATATACATGGAGAGCCTATTGTGTCAAAGGATGAGCCAATAGAGTGGGATAAATTACCAATACCTGACTTTAACTTGCCAATTCTTACTAAGCCAAGAAGGACAAAATCAAGGGCAGTCAAGAAAGTGAAGCTGTCACCTCTCAAATCCAAGTCAGTAGTCAAAACTCAACCCAAGGTCAACAGGGGAGACTACTTGTACTTGTGTGACATCAAAGAATTCTCAGATCTAAATCTTTATCTGGAGGAGCTGGATGAGGTAAGGGCAATTGATGTATACAGAAACCTACCTGAAAGGTTGGTGTTCAAGTACAAAGGGGGAAGGGAGATTCAGTAGCCTCTTCACAGGATACTTCAAGAAAGCCAAGCTGTGTTGATCAAAGTCTATTCATCCTTCAAGAAAAACTTTGGGTTCAATATAACTGCAAGAAGATTAGTATTGAAGAAGATTGAAGAGCTAAGGAGTGTTAGAGCCAAAGATGCACTACCCAAAACTCTTATCATCCCATACACAGGGAGAAGAGTGCATCTAAGGCCCTACTGGCTGATGGAATTCATGGATGACAAGGGTGTGAGAAGATTCTTCAGATTAGAAGACCAATTGAGTATCTCTAGCAATGAGACTCTCTTGGAAATGCAAGAAATGTTAGATCTCTCAGAATCTGATGAATTAGAATTCCACAGACAGCTCCAGAATCAAATTGAAGAAAACAACAGAAAGCTTGGAAGAAGATCCAGACCTTCAAGAAACTAGAAAAATCTGCTCAGACTAGAGGAGCATCTTGAACTGACTGTGAGCCAAACCTTGTACATTTTTGTTTAAATTGAAGCACTTTCAGTTTTATCTACTTATCTTTAAAGATATATGTTTAGGATGTTTTGTTATCATCAAGTATCTCTTAATTTATGGCTACAATTCCAGTAGACATAAATTGGGGGAGATTGTTGTGAATATGTTGTGTACTTGATGATTACCTTAACAAAACATCTAAGTAAATTTTACTTAGTGAAATAATGTAGCACTCGACGGATAAGAATTATAGTCCCGATGGATAACTCATTATAGTCCCGACGGATGATTAACTTATTATCCATCGAGTGAGTAGCTTATGTAATAATAAGTTTGTAGCACAGTGTTGTATGCACCTTTGTATAGAATCTGAAGTAGCATATAAGTCACGTTGACTTTAACTAGATATGCAAAATAGGTTGATTAACTGTACATAAGCAATGTCTTGTAATTCTGTATAAGTGAAATGAAGTCAAGTGCCAAAATAGCTACCAACGGATGCTTAACAAAGCTTCGACGGATGATCAAATGACTATCAACGGATGTTTAACATAGCAGTCGACGAATGATCAATTAAGTCATCGACGGATGATCTGAAAGTCAACTGATGATCATATCAAGATTTAAACATCAGTTGAACAGTGAAAGCCGACACACAGCAGTTGAGTTGGATACAAGTACACTATGGAAGCCCAATAACTGGGTAATAGAGGACGAAAAGCAGCAAAGATCAAGACTGTTAGATTTTATATTTGTTCAGTTCTTTTGACTTTGTAATCTTGGTAATATATAAACCAAGAGAGTAGCAAATAGAAAAATAACTGAGATAGCTAAGAAACAACAACAGAGAAATCTTTGTAAGCACTATCTTTAGCATTTCTTGTTTTTTTTAGCAGTTCTATTTTGTAAGCAGCTGTGAGCATTTCTGCACACAGAGTCCTCTCGATATATTAAATATATCTCTGGTGGAATTGTTTAAATCCACCAGAAAGTTTTTAAAGCCTCTTATTTTTAATTACTTATGTTTTGATTCATTCAAGTTTACATTCCGTATTGTGCTAATCAAAACAAATATATCCATAATCGAGTTGAACATTTTTATTTCAAGAAAAAGGTTCAAGAATTCCATTCAACCCCCCTTCTGTAATTCTTGCTATATTGTTAAGGGACTAACACCTGGCCCCAGATACGAGTACACTCCTTCATCGTAGCATCGAATCCGGAGAGGTTCATCTCCTTCCACTCCTTAGGAGAAGGTATCTCAGCCATAAAGTGCGCAACTTTCAGCTCAAGCTCCAGACTGGATCTCTCCGGTTGCTCTTCCACAATACCCTTCCCCCTATCCACCCTAGACCCAATACCAGCTTCAAAATTTTGACTCGGTGGGGAGGTTTGGAACCAAGAGTCCGGAACCTCTTCTTCTTCCGTCCGGATTCAACATCAGGAACCTCTCCAAGAGGCTCCAAATCCTCCAAGTTGGCAAACTCATCACCCATCTCCACTTCAACAACCTGCTCCGGAGCTTTCTCAGTTACATCAAACTCCGGCCTTGACACAGCATTGCTCTGGGACCCCTCCTCCACAGAAGCATTGGATTCGGACCCAGCAACAACAGCTTTCTTCGGCAGCTTGAAAGCTTTGCCCAAACCACTAAGTGCTTCATTGTATGCCGAAGAAGACATATCCTGATTATAATGTGGTAAGCCTGCTAGAAAACAAAGCAACAAACACAAGTCAAAAAACTACAAAGAAATACAATAAAAGGAAGCAGTCCGGACACAGAACACATAAGAAGTCCGGACATAAACAAAGTAGCTTACAACCTAGCCTATGCATAGTCATGTGAATCATGAAAGTATCACGGGTCATCTGGAAACCCAAACATTCACAAAAATCAAATATCATCCGGATGGCATCTCCCCGGAGGACATCCCTGCGAAACCTAGCCCGGACTCCGTCAGCAGCAATGTGGGGGAGATAATGCAAATCCAACCCCCTCAGCATGATCAATTCCCTATTCCAGTACTTCAATGAAAATTGCTGAATGACAGGCCTGTAGGAGCCAGCATAACCACACTCTGAAGCCCGGAATCGAAGCTCATGTAAAGGCATCTGGCTAAACCGGACCAAACTGAATAAGTGATGCCATAATTTGAAAGTGGGCTGAACTTTGAACTGGTTGCAGCAAGCAATGAACCAAGTCATCTACTTGATCCCATTCAGAGTTATTTGCATCGGAGACAGCTTATACTCATACTTACACAAATGTTTGAGAAATAAATGCCAGTGCGGATTCCACCCGGACCGGAGATACTCCAACCAAACCGGAATAAACCCATCGGCTGGCCTATGATAAATCCGCTCGTCCGGCTCCGGCCACCTCCACTCAATCTGAGGGTCCAATTGAAAAGCAACCCGGACGGAGGAATCCTGCGTCGCATGGTCCAAAGCATCGTACTCATCCCTCAACTCATAATACTCCTTGGACACTATACTATCCGCAAACTTTCTGTCGAATTCCTCCTTATTATAACGCCCCGGACCCGCATTAGGCTGCCTCGCATACCCGGACCTAATACTTCTGTAGTAGAAGCTGTTCTCTGTCTCATCACTCTTAGTGATGAATTAACCCAGCGTATCAACCCATAAGCCCTCCGGAGTGCAAGGCACCTTCCTAGAGGAAATCTTAGCTACAGATAGTTTAGTTATGGCTTCGGAATCAGAGGTGGAAGCCTTCTTCCCCATTTCAACCCGCTCAGAATCACTGGAAGACTCCAAATCTGAACCAGACGGCCCCGGATAGCAAGTTATGTAAGCCTTGGCACGAGTTTTAGTCTGGACCATAAACCTAAAACAAGTGATAAAGATTAGTCTAAATCCCTACAGTTTATTTATCTTGAAAGTTACATGGTCCGGACTATCCTATGTTTAATTTTATTTAAATTCAAAAGCAAACAGTCTGGAGACCCAAGCTCAAAAGCCAAAACAAACACCAAAAACAGAGTAACCACTCCGGACTACAAAACCCTAAAACTAGCCTATTACTCCGGACCCAAAGGCCACAACAACACAAAACAACAAAAACCAATTACAGAACTATAAGTCCGGACAAAGCAACCAAGTCCGGACTCGGCAAAAACCCCTAATCCCAGAAACACAATTAAACGAAATCAAGACACCAAACTATACATAAAAACATACACATACATAAATATATACACAAGAAACACAAGAAACACATGGAGCAAATGAATCAAAACAAAAATAAGAGATAAGAACTCGAAGCATATGCAAAAACAAATACAAGAAAGTAGAAGAAACTTACGGGTTTAAAGAGAAAGGAGAATCTGGAGACGACCGAACAACGAACAGGAAGCCTCAAATACTCTCGTTTAGAACCGCCGGAAAAAGCTTTAGAGAAGAAAAAAGAAAGCAAAAGCAAGGAAAAACTCAGAGGAAGATAAAAAAGAAAAGGGAGAGTCAGGGGTGCCTTTTATAGGCACGGTGAAACCGTGACCCCCTCGCCACGTGGCAAGATCTGGACGGCCCATCAAAACTGTAATTAATACAGACAATGATGAGGCACGTCTCTCCACAATTCTTACAGCTGTTAAAATTCAAATCATTGGGGGGGGAAAACACCAAAACCTTTTCAACTTCCAAGTCCGAACTACTTAACTCAACGCAATCCGGAGTGGGGACAAGAAAAACTCAAATTCTTCTAAAGACAACCAACTTTAGTCCGGATTGGCTGAACTCAACGCAATCCGGACCGGGAGAAAGAAAAGCTCAAATCCTTCTAAAGACAACCAACATTAGGCCGAACTGACTGAACTCAAAGCCATCCAGACTAGGGGGCAATAAAAGCTCAAATTCTTCTAAAGCCAACCAACTTTAGTCCGGATTGGCTGAACTCAACACAATCCGGACTGGGGGGCAAGAAAAGCTCAAATTCTTCTAAAGACAACCAACTTTAGTCCGGATTAGCTCACCTCAACGCAATCCGGACTAGGGGCAAGAAAAGCTCAAATTTTTCTAAAGACAACCAACTTTAGTCCGGATTGGCTGAGCTCAACGCAATCCGGACTGGGGGGGGCAAGAAAAGCTCAAATCCTTCTAAAGACAACCAACCTCAGTCCTGATTGGCTGAACTCAACGCAATCTGAACTGGGGGCGAGAAAAGCTCAAATACTTCTAAAAGAAAATAATCAAAAACTCACGTTCTTCAAACAAGCCCAAATTTACTCTCCCATCCAGAAAATCTGCATAAGAGAGTGGGGGGCACGAGATAGTACATATAGCTCCTGGAAGGACTAGTCCTGGACCCGCAACTCCATACAGCTCTTGGAAGGGCTAGTCCTCGACTCCTAACTCCATAGAAGGACTAGTCCTGGACCCACAACTCCATACAGCTCCTGGAAGGGCTAGTCCTCGACTCCTAACTCCATGCATCTCCTGGAAGGACTAGTACTCGACTCCTAACTCCATGAAACTCCTGGAAGGACTAGTGTTGTATCCTAAATCAGTCTACGCCCGAACATTGCCAATCCTGGCTGACCCAGTCCCGCAAGAACAATCTTGAGGAATCACAGCACGTGAGACACTGGCCTAAGCACATGATAGGGACAACTATCACACATCAATCATGAGAATAATCGGGGCACGTGTCAGAGGATCCTCAGAACATTCCTAGCCCAGTCCCGCGCTGACACGTGTAAAGCATCCACTCCAGCCAGGTATCCCCCCCGCTCCCAGAACCAATGGCTATGATTCAAAGGTACCAACCCCAAAACCCTATCCTTATAAATAGCCCAAGAAGGTGAGGTTTTGGGGTTAATCACACTTTCACACTCATATACACACACAGCCACCCTGCATTCATATCTATCTTCATCTTCCCTAAAAGCGAGTTCTTACTCTCACACCGGAGGCGCCGCGGGATCCAAACCCCCCTTCCGGTATTTTTTTGTAGGAACCCCACCACATCCACACCTCCACGGCGGCGAAGGATCCAGGCACGACGTCGAAGGAGCGGCCCCGCCACCAGGAGTTATCAGCTAGCATAATGAGATTTAAGATAGGAGGCATAGTGAATACTGTATATTCTTCTACGTAATGCTACAAGTCTTGTATGGTGGATGTTAAAATACTAATGTATAGCACAGATGGACTTCACATTCTTATCTTTACAAATATAAAGATCATATCACATGATTAATATTGTCGCACCTGAACAGGTTTAAACTATTTTAATTTAACAAAGTATGTTTTAGGTAGGTTTTGAGTTTGTGGAACTGCAGTAACAATGCCGACTTACTCTTCTGTAGCCTGTAAGCTATACCATGCAACTGTGAAACATTCTTCTCCACAAATATTTCTCACATGTATGATGAAAAAAATGTTGTTATGTAGCCTTTCAGCTACAATGCAACTATTAGACATTCTTCTCCATAAATAATGCTCATATATATGTGAATTATAAAATATTGTTATGTGGCCTGTAAGCTACCCTGCAGCCATTGGACATTCTTTTCCACGAATAATGCAGTATATATGAACTTAAATATAAAATGCTGGTATGCTAGCCGTGAATCCAGTGAACATCTTAGCATCAAACTATAGTTGCAAACTGCATTTCAATCTAGTAGGTCTATCACAATTCCAATTCCATTCTGAAATGACAGGCATCACAGTTCTGAGGTCAGTAATATTCCTCCATAGACTTATTAATCCATTAGAAAATGCTGGATTTAATATTTAGAATAACTGAACCAGCAAAAATCCCAACTAAACTTTTTTCCCTCAAATAGCTCAAACTAATTAAAAACATAAATTTGGCAGTTGGTGTCGCACAGGAAAAAACTTATGATACCACATACACATATTTTATCTCAGTGCAACCCGAAAAATATGACTTCTGGGATTCTGTCCCTAGGACTAAAGGTCAGGTTCATTCTTCAGATGTTTGTACTTGGTATTACGTGGCGAAGACAAGTGAATACTGTCTTAGATGTTTTAAAAATGAATTAGTGAACTATTTACGAGAAGAATACCTAAAAAAATATGTTAATCAAGTATGTTTATCTACCATAATATTTATTTGAGTACTGAATACTGATTAGTGAGAAATAAACTACTTGCATGCATGAGAAAATTTTACCTCGAGGTCATGAAGCTTTGTTTCAAGTTTTATCTGATTCTCCAGCTTCCTTTGTTTGATTCTGGCTTCCACTATCATACTAGCCCTGCGAGCTCTAATTTTAGTTTGCAATCTGCTCCATGTGTGGAGGTATTTTAATGTTACTGAAGCTTGCTTTTTGGAAGAAGAACCTAGAGTCACCGCTCGTAGTTTGACGGTCCCTTTCAAGTGGTGGCGCCGAGTTTTTCTTGCCTAAGTAATGAGATAATAATAAGAATAATAATACACCTAAATCACAATGTCATTCAAGATAGTATAGCTAAAAACGAAATCAATGACAGATAAAGGGTCATTTAAGAAATAAAACAACTACACAAGGACCAACTATGGATTCCAGTCCTTTATCAGGAATATATCATAGATCACCTCACGGAGCAACAGAGCATGAGAAACAGGATGTATTTTTTCAAATTTCAAAAAGCCATGGACGATCATGTTTCAATGTAACGCATTAATAGGAACATGGATTGATGTTTTAGTAACTGTACGTCTCCCACAATGTATCACATTGCCTGTGATCTGATTGCAATTGGCTATTCGGAGAGGAGTGAAAAAATCTTACTTGGCCAATTAACTTAATGTCCCGTTTGGGAAACTGGATTTCATTGGAAATCCGGGACATTCAAATATTAGTATAAATATAAAAATTTGAAATGACAACTCAAATTCTGTCATTTGAAATCTCTCATTAAATAAAATGTAAGTTTACAAATGCCCTCTAAAATAATTTAACAATTCTTTCGTTACTAGACTATTAAAATCACAATGCTATTCTGGGGGTTACTTGCTATGAATATTGTAAAGACTAGGTTTCGTAATAGAGTAGGAGATGAGTGGCTAAATGATTATTAGTCACTTATGATGAACGAGATATTTTCTTAACCGTTAAGACCGATGATGTACTTCAAAGATTTCAAAATATGAAATTTCGTGGAATAGCGTTGTGATTGTAAGTTTAAGTATGTAAAACCTTATTGTTATTATAAGAATTTTGATGGTAGATTATGTATAAAAAAGTTATGATATATTTTGGCCCTCCCTGCCACCGAATAAGATCAAGATATATCCAACATTCAAAGCTTTTAGTATCAATTGCATACACCATCAACATATCTTTAAAAAAAACATTATTCATGAGTGCATGCAATGGCTTAATAAAGAAAGAAAATGCAGGAAATATCCACAAAACAGCACATTAATTAATCACATAATTCTCTAAAATTACCAAACAAAATTTAATAGACTAAGCATTTGTGTACATGCAACAAAACAGTAGCCGAACTATATGCTAAATTCAATTTTACCATAGTGATTGAAGAACAAACAATGACAATAATGTGACAAGGGCTGGCTTTCACATATGAAATTGTTACATAGAAATACTGTTTAATTAAACAATAGTTTGATTAAGCACTATTGGTAATGACCTGTTTAACAGACTTCAATATATTGATTACTTAGATTCGGCTTGATTAAATTATAAGATTATAATAAGTTTGTAAATAAGAATTATTGGTTGGTACGCTGTGACATTCAAAGTCCCACCTGTGCTTTTTTTGCCAATATTATTATGAATAATTTGTTTACAAAATTGTACCATTTGTAAGTAAATAAACTGCAAGTGCAAGTTTCTTTTACTCCAGCCTGACATCTTAAAAGCCAAATTATACTATCAAGTTCAGGTTTCACTTGACACCACCACCACAATTCTTCTGATCTGTATGGGGTTTTCTTCATGAAAATTGCACTGGTTGTCAACACTACCTTCTTAACCCTAGTATTGTACACACAAAAAAACCCCACTTCCCAGGATAACAAGAGAGAGGGTTTAAGCCTTGGTAGAGTAATTTGTAATTGACCATACCTAAAAACAAAAATTACCTTCTGTCGGTTCTACTGTAAGTAGAAAAGTGATACTGAAAAAGTAAAGGGGGAAAAATGTAATTCCAACTTCAAACACAAAACTTGTTAATTATAGATGACTACTGTTGGAAAAACTTAGAGAAAAAGAAAAAAGACATCTACATTTTGCAGAGAACTTGTACTGCTATATTTTTTTGTTTTCTTTTTCTTCTTCTAAAACTCAAGGTAAACTAGTCATTATATAGGCTTTACAAACATATTAAAACTAACTATTACTAAAACTAACCACTACTAATTAATGGGTAAATTACATGTCCATAATTTACTCCATAACTCCACTACCCCACTACTAAACAATTCTAAAATAATATTTTTCTCTAATAATTAATCTATTGCTAAATATCTAATAATTAAATAAATAAATAATTAATAACTAAATTTAAGATTATTCCAACATTCACCCCCATAATCTTAAATTTACGAAGCACTTTCTCTTCGCATGTGATGCACTTCTCACCACCATCAATTTTGATGCACTATCTCATCAAAAACACTTTGGAGCACTTTCTCTCCACAACTCTAAAATAAAATTTCTTTCATGGCCTCTTGAGCCATGATATCTTTCTCATTATTTCCCCCGCTCATGTTCCTCCTTCATTTTTATTCTTGCTTCTCTTTCCTTTTTCCACGTACCATTTCATCTTGATATTTCACTAAATATATATGGAGAAATTTTTAATGCCATTTGAAATCTCAGATAAATACTTAATATATATATATATAAATGTATGTATTTTTATAAGAGTCTCACAAGCCTTAGAACATATAGCTCTGATGCCATGTTGGAAAAACTTAGAGAAAAAAGACATCTACATTTTGCAGAGAACTTGTACTGCTATATTTTTTTGTTTTCTTTTTCTTCTTCTAAAACTCAAGGTAAACTAGTCATTATATAGGCTTTACAAACATATTAAAACTAACTATTACTAAAACTAACCACTACTAATTAATGGGTAAATTACATGTCCATAATTTACTCCATAACTCCACTACCCCACTACTAAACAATTCTAAAATAATATTTTTCTCTAATAATTAATCTATTGCTAAATATCTAATAATTAAATAAATAAATAATTAATAACTAAATTTAAGATTATTCCAACAACTACAACATACTGATTACTAAAATATTATTTACTATAGATATGTCATTTTATTTTGATATCCACACATTGGCTAGGAAGATGTACACATCTTTCCAACTAGCAGCAGCTGTTGCATCTCATTCTTGATCCCAAGTCATTTTCAATCTGCACAACTGTCAACTAGAGAAATTTATTAGGAAAATATATATGCAGACATCTAAGTTGGAACAAGATATAACACTGAAATTTTAGTTGTACATTTGTGTGGTAGAGATATACACTTTAAATCCTATCTAGTGATGGTAGACAATCACCTCTTTGTTCTAAAAGTGGAGGTGTAGGACGACATGCTAAGGTATCGACAAAAATATTAAATAAAGTACAAGAGATCTTGAAATTTTTAATCCATTGATGAGAAAAACAACTTTGAAATCTATGTACATATTAATTACTACTGAAGGATTGCATACACGGCAATGTCAAAATATGCTTTCCAACCAGGCCTTGAACAAAAAAAACAATTAGCAAAACAAATTCTCTTGTAGTTGTAGAGTACCTCAGTATTTTGACCGGCTTCCACAAATCAGCAAAAAGTTTCTGATATAGAGGTAGTCAGGGCTTGCCTGGGAGCTTGTAATCTGCACAATACTAAAAGTATTCTGTGTTTTTCGATTCAGGACCAAGACAATTGCGCTGGGTTCTTGGCCAATATCCGACAGGACTTCAAATTTCAAGGACATTTCATTGACGGAAGGAATCTGGCTGTCGATGTTGGTAGAAGTGTGGAGCAGCAGTGTGGAGCAGCCTCTGTCAGCCAAGAAGGATCGATGGTAATGACATTGCGCATGTACTGCCTATCAGTTGAGACTAGTGAATGAAATATAATCCACTTAGGATTAACTCTGCACTTCAACAAACTGTAGTTAGACATCCATATTCACGAGAAATATTGAGATACATGTTCCAAAGTAAACAAAAGGTGTGTGCATGGCTGCATGCATGTGGGGCTGAGCGACCTGGTCAGCTAATTTGCTTTAATGATCTTTATTAATTTAAGGTTTGCACTAGACTTGGAACCAATATTATTTTAAATTATTCTATTTGCAGAAAGTGTTGAGTAAATCATAGTCCACTCCCTAATGCCAGGGATCAAGCTCAAAGCTCAGAAAAGATGAGGATGGCCAAAAAGCAGGACTTTGAATTTACAGTAGGGGGAGTATAAAGATACTGATGGTGCTACAGTTTCTACATGTTTTCTTTGCCAGTTGGTGAATAACGATGTTAATGCGAGATTTTGAAATTTATTGCAGGTCTAGTTCACATAAATGTTTAAAGGAAATTAGATATCCATGCCAACTGCTAACCTGAATAAGATAGATGATGGGTGAATATAAACTTCTTGAGAACCTCTAAGTGTCTTGTACATTCCAGAATGGCTAAAGGCCTGTAGAGAAGTATGAGAAACTTTAGTGAGTTGTTTTCGAGTGAAACTTATATTTTTCAAATGCACATATAGAAGGAACATTCTTTTGCACATTAAATGCCCATACGACAAGCGTTGGCGAAATATCCAGCAGTTACTGCCTTTCTCACTACCTGCAATATTTGTTTAGATCATTAGGTAAAATAATCAACTATTGTCTCTTTCAAAAAACAGTAGAAACTAATGCTCATGCATGTCACTTTCTTCATATTATTCTTATTTCTCTTGCAGTGAAATTAGTAACTGTAACACAAATCTCACAGTGAAACATTTGTGTATAATAAGTGATTAGTGTGCCTTTAAATTTCAAGTCTAGTACTAGATATTCATTGTTCATTATAGAGGACTAGAGTGACTAACAATACTGCATAGTAATTTTTGCAGCCTAGTTATCAATGAGAATTGAGGGGAATTACAGATCCAGCAATACTGGAACATGTCAGGATCAGTTTGAACTCACATTGATAAAGGTGAAACCAAAGTTAGCTTACCTGTGTATCACCATCACAAGATTTCAAGTTTATGCCAATCCATTGTGCTGTTCTTCTGAGTTGCCCTCATACTTCAATCACTTTTTTCTGGAACAAATAAAAAATCAATCAAAATTTAAAATTCTTATTCAATAATATATATATATAGTTATATATATATATATGGCAGGTGCTCAAATGAGAACTAAACTTATAATAAGAACCGTGAGATGCCACACAGATAATCAAATTTATATACATAACTCACCAAATTTTTATACATCATTCTGAAAATTTAGTGAACTGTTTAAAATTTATTTTGGTGATTTATTTGGTTCTCACGGTTCTCATTTTTGCCTCATTCTCATTAGAGCATAACCCTATTTATATCAGTTGCTTTTTTATGTTTATAAATAGTGACAAATTTCAAATAAATATATTTTGGCAGAAGTGTATCACATAAAATGTTTCATATCTCCCCACACCAAGATCAATCAGAGATCAGCCATTTAGGAAGACACTCACCATGGCTTGATAGTTCACAAAGTTCTTATGACACCACGTTGGAGATTTATTACATTTAAGAGATCCTTTGTAGACATTTAGGAAGGTCACATGATCACCCTGCACATTGCAAAGTACAAAACAAGAGCTTTGTATTTAAAAAATTCATATCTAGTCCAGGTCAGAATATGATAATACACCTTGAAGGTATAAATATATGAAGGGAGGCAGTGATGTATGGTTGGGTGAAGAAGCAACAACCTAAAGGACCGAAGAATAGACAGATATATAGTAGAAAAGGCCAAATTTACTGCATGCGAACTATCGGATCTACAACAACGAATTAAAGTAGATGATAACAACAAAGAAAAAACCTCATTTTCAAGAGAGGGTGAACATAAGATAGGCTTGGACCGCAGAAGAGATCAGCACAGATATTGTGCTGAAATATACAATACAAACTCTAATCAACTAAAGTTACTAGGCCAAGATTTGAGCACGATTATAACTCTATAAGTAAACTAAATCCTAATTATGTATTATCACGAGATCCAAGCTAATGAAAGATAATTTCTAATAAAGAAGAATCAATATAGAAATTTGGCCGCTGTATGTATTCTCTATTATTGTACAGGTTATCGCGCTTACCAAGTAAATAAGGAAGACATTAGCTTACTACTGCTTTTCAGTACAGTTACTATTCCATTTAAATGGAGTTTCCAACTATTAAAAAATCAAGAACTGCTATAAGAAGTAAACAATCGGTAGGAGAAGCATATTTTCAATATACCCATAAATGCTTAAGTTACTAGTACAAGTTTGACCCCCAAAAAAATGCAAATGGAATAAGATGGACCTTCAGAAACGTAATTCACAATTAAAATCTAAGAAAGAAAAAGAAACTTTACTAGGTCATATATATCAATGATCTAATCACTTGAAAGCTAAGAGATGATATTTGTGAACAGGGACTGGTATTGTACAGAACACAAAGTGTCAACACTTATTTTCTCACTTCACAATAAAGAACACTTACTTACACTTACAGATGGATGATGGACATTCCTTTTGTTTTTTTAAACTCCTAAGGCGCAACACAAATCGTTTTTTTGCTAATTATGGCACATTGTGTTTGATGTGAATTTTCAATATTTTCTGTCCCAAACAGATGCTTGTCAACTCAATAATAGCATCAGTGTGTTTTCGAAGAATAGGTCTGTGCATAAATATAGTATGTTAATACCCAGTATTAGGTTTTCATCTCTTGATTCTACGAGGTCAAATAGTTCATTAAGATCGACTTTGTATAGTAAGAAGGTACAACAATTTTTTTTGCTAGCATTGCTGATTGCACAAGTCATGCCAACAGCTTAAATTCTCAAATGCTTCAGTTCCTTTGTAACCACTGCCAAGTGCCAACCAGTGTTTAGGATTGAGCTGGTATCCCAAAGCCAGGAGACAAACTAAATATCCGGTAATATGATAATGTGGATTGTGGTCAAGGTCTTGATCGAACTTTCATGTCACAAAAATATCATGCAAAAGTTTAAATTTTCTATTAATAAATTATGATTAAGAACTCTAAAAAATATACAAAATAAATGTTTCAACTTTGGTAAGTACATCAATTGCGTAAACATATAAGTTCTGTTAGAATTCAAACTCTTCGAGGTCAACAAATGCGGCAGCATAGTATGCATAATAAAATGTTAAGTGATAGATTAAGTCAGCAGTATGAGAGTATTTCCTGGAGTGTGAAAATATGACTGATCACCCATGCAGCTATAAAGACCAGGAGAAAATGTGGCGGTGTTGAAAACAATGAAACAAAAGCTTTTGTGTGATCAGGTGACTATAAATGTGAATAGTAGATAATGTTCCTTAAATGAAGGAAGCTATATGGAAAAATATGCAGACTACAAGAATTGCAGCGGCTGGTCATATGTTGAACCTAGGAAATAAGGTGGCTGTGAAGAAAATTAATACCTGTCAGTTTGATATTCAAATATGTAGGCTGTAATAATAAATAAGTTGATGCATCCAATTAGGTAACCTAGTACATTACATATGTGATGAGGCAATCATTTGAGAGCCTATAAATAGAACCTAACACCATGCTTGTAGTATATATACACCAAAAAAAAAGAGAATACACAGAAGTGAGTTTGTAAAGCAACAGAGAGAAAGAAATAAGGCCGTAGCCTTGTGTCAAGCTGTAGCTTTGTGGTTGTGAGATTTAAAATAAACTTGGTGTTTGTTTCAATATCAAAGATATACAGTGTGTGTTTGAGTCATATCAATTTGATCTATATTAAGCCCAAGCCCATATACGTTTACAACAAGTGGTATCCGAGCCAAGGTTCTGTTCAGGAAAAATGGCGAATATGATGCAACCGCAAATTCCAAAATTGACGGCAACAAATTATGGGAACTGGAGTATACAAATGAAGGTGTTACTCGGTTCTTACGATAACTGGGATACTGTGGAAAATGGGTATAGCGAGCCCGTGGATGCAGCCGCTGAAGCAGCTCTTCCAAATGCCGAGAAGACGACGTTAAAGGAGTCCCGTAAAAAAGATAAAAAGGCGTTATTCACAATTTTTCAAGGTGTTGATGAATCTACCTTTGAAAAAATTTCTGAAGCAAAAACAGCAAAAGATGCGTGGGAGATTCTGCAGAAATCATTCCAGGGTGTCGAAAAAGTTAAAAAGGTGCGGCTCCAAGTTCTACGTGGCGAGTTCGAAAATTTAAAAATGAAAAGCTCCGAAAATATTGGTGAATTTGTTACGCGTTTGAAAACGGTGACAAACGAGATGAAAAGAAACGGTGAAAGTCTTAATGATATCCGGGTCATGGAAAAGTTGCTCCGTTCATTGACAAAAAAATTTGATTACGTTGTTACATCAATTGAGGAGTCAAAAGATCTATCCACAATTTCCATTGATGAGCTCGTAGGTTCTCTTCAAGCCCACGAGCAACGAATGAACCAGTATGATGATGCAAGCCATTTGGAGAAGGCGTTGCAAAGTAAGGTGTCCATCAGTGACAGTTCTGGCAGTAGCAGTTCTGCACGTGGCAGAGGTGGTTTTAGAGGTGGCTACCGAGGTGGACGAGGACGAGGAAGGCAGTCCTTCAATAGAGGCCAGAATTCGGGAAGTTATCAATCATCTGGTCGTGTTCAAAATTTTAGAGGCCGAGGAAGAGGTGGATTTCAACAACGAGGTGATAAATCTCAATTTCAGTGTTATAACTGTAATAAATTTGGCCATTTCAGTTATGAGTGTAGATCCCCGAAGGTGGAAGAAACTAGTCATTTTGCAGCAGCAAAAGAAGATAAAGATGTTGGTACTGCTATGTTCCTCACTTATAAAGGAGACGAGGAAAGCAAGAAGAATGTTTGGTATCTTGACTCAGGGGCCAGCAATCACATGACTGGCCACAAAGATTTATTTATGGAGATAGATGAAACCGTCAGCGGGGAAGTTACATTTGGCGATTCTTCAAAAATTCATGTTAAAGGGAAAGGTACAATTACGATTGTATCAAAGAATGGTGAGAAAAGGTATATAAATGATGTTTATTATATACCTGCTTTGAAAAGTAATATCATCAGTCTTGGCCAACTTGTGGAGAAAGGATATAATATTCAGATGCAGGATAATTCTCTCATCATCAGAAATCATGTTCGAGAATTAATTGCAGATGTGGAGATGTCAAAGAATCGTCTGTTCACACTTGATATGCAGACGAAAATGCAGAAGTGCTTGAAGTCGGTCATTAAAAATGACTCATGGTTATGGCATTTAAGATATGGTCATCTTGGATTTTCTGGCTTAAAATTATTGTCAAAGACAAAGATGGTGGATGGCTTGCCAGAAATTAATGAACCAGAAAATTTGTGTGAAGCATGTGTCAAAGGAAAGCAACACAGACAAAGTTTTCCTGTTGGAAAATCATGGAGAGCCAGAAGGCCATTGGAGATTGTCCACACTGATATTGCTGGTCCGTTTGATATCCCATCACTCGGAGGTAACAGATATTACCTAACATTTATTGATGATTTTAGCAGGAAAAGTTGGGTATATATCATTAAAGAAAAAGCAGAGGCTCTTGATAAATTCAAGGAGTTCAAAGCACTGGCTGAAAAACAAAGTGGACATTATTTGAAGACACTCAGATCAGACAGAGGAGGCGAGTATACTTCAAACTTATTCAGAAGTTTCTGTAGAGCACATGGCATCAATCATCAGTTGACAACGGCGTATACTCCTCAACAAAATGGCGTTGCAGAAAGAAAAAATCGCACTATTCTTGACATGGCAAGGAGCATGGTGAAAGCAAAGCATATGCCAAGAACTTTTTGGGCTGAAGCCGTGTTATGTGCAGTTTATTTGTTGAATCGTTGTCCAACTAAAAGTGTCAGAAACAAAACTCCAAATGAAGCATGGAGTGGTAGCAAACCATCTGTTGGACATCTCAGAATTTTTGGGTGCATTGCATATGCACATGTTCCAGATCAGAAAAGGAAGAAGCTGGATGATAAAGGCGAGAAGTGCATCTTTACCGGATATGACAAAAGAAGCAAGGCGTACAGACTCTACAATCCCCTCATGAAGAAATTAATCATTTCTCGAGATGTTGAGTTTGACGAATCAGATTACTGGAGATGGAGCGAGGAAGAAAGAAAAGTTGCTGGTTTATTTTTTCAGGATGAAGATGATGACGGTGATGACACCAATATTCAAAATGATGGAAATGATGATCCAACTCCTCCACAAAGTCCAAACCAACAAACTCCTGCCTCGACACCATCGAGTTCAGGAAGCAGCAATAGCAACAGTTCAGGGGGAGCACCAAGAAAAATGCGGAGTCTAAATGATATCTATGATGCAACAAGTCCGGTACAAACTACCTTTGATTATTCATTGTTTTGCTTAATGGCTGAGTGTGATCCCGTTACATTTGAAGAAGCTTCTGAAGAAAGCAAATGGAATAAAGCAATGGATGAAGAAATTGGTGCAATCAAGAAGAATGATACTTGGGAGCTCACAACTCTTCCAGAAGAACACAAAGCAATTGGTGTCAAATGGGTCTACAAGACAAAGACCAACCAAGACGGTGAAGTGGAAAAGCACAAGGCAAGGTTGGTGGCTAAAGGCTACAAGCAGAGATATGGGATTGACTATGATGAGGTATTTGCTCCGGTTGCAAGAGTTGATACCATAAGACTTCTTACAGCAATCGCAGCTCAGAATCAGTGGAAGATATATCAGATGGATGTGAAGTCAGCATTCTTGAATGGTTATCTTGAAGAAGAAGTCTATATCGAGCAACCACCGGGATATATTCAGAAAGGCAAGGAAGATAAAGTCTACCGACTAAAGAAAGCACTGTATGGTTTGAAGCAAGCTCCGCGAGCATGGAACACAAGGGTTGATGAATATTTCCAGAAAAATGGTTTTGTGAAGAGTCCCTACGAGCATGCACTTTACACAAAAACAAATTCAGGGGGAGATATTATGATCGTGTGCTTATACGTGGATGACATGATTTTTACTGGAAACAACCCTGGTATGTTTGATGATTTTAAGAAAGTTATGACTAACGAATTTGAGATGACAGATATTGGTCAAATGTCTTACTTTCTTGGAGTCGAAGTCAAGCAAAGCAAAGATGGGATCTTTATGTCGCAGAAAAAGTATGCTGAGCAAATTTTAAAGAAATTCAGAATGGAGGAATGCAAGCCGGTGAGCACACCAGCAGAAGCAAGCATAAAGCTCAGAATTGATTCAACAAGGAAGTCGGTAAATCCGACGTTGTTCAAAAGTCTGGTTGGAAGTCTGAGGTACCTAACTTTTACTCGTCCAGATATCATGTATGGGGTTGGACTAGTTAGTAGGTACATGGAGAAGCCGAAGCAAGATCACTTCATGGCAGCTAAAAGAATTTTGAGGTACATAAAAGGAACACTCGATCATGGTCTATTTTATACACACTCTCAGGATTCAAAATTAGTTGGTTACTCAGATAGTGATTATGGTGGTGATTTGGATGACGGGAAAAGCACTTCTGGATATGCTTTTCATATCGGTTCGGCGATATTTTCGTGGTCATCAAAGAAGCAGCAAACAGTTGCTCTCTCAACATGTGAGGCGGAATACATCGCAGCAGCAGCATGCGCGTGTCAAGCTATGTGGCTAGGCTACATATTGGGAGAGTTAAAACTTGGCAAGGAAGATCCGGTTACTATTTATGTGGATAATAAATCTGCTATTTCTCTAGCGAAAAATCCAGTGTCACACAGTCGAAGCAAGCACATCAATATTAAATATCATTTTATTCGAGAACAGGTGAACGACAAAATTGTGGAATTGGTGCACTGCAGGACTGAAGAAAATTTAGCGGATATATTTACGAAGCCATTGAAGCCGGAAGTATTTCACAAAATGAAGATGAAGCTCGGAATGCAAAGTCGAGTTTGAGGGGGAGTGTTAGAATTCAAACTCTTCGAGGTCAACAAATGCGGCAGCATAGTATGCATAATAAAATGTTAAGTGATAGATTAAGTCAGCAGTATGAGAGTATTTCCTGGAGTGTGAAAATATGACTGATCACCCATGCAGCTATAAAGACCAGGAGAAAATGTGGCGGTGTTGAAAACAATGAAACAAAAGCTTTTGTGTGATCAGGTGACTATAAATGTGAATAGTAGATAATGTTCCTTAAATGAAGGAAGCTATATGGAAAAATATGCAGACTACAAGAATTGCAGCGGCTGGTCATATGTTGAACCTAGGAAATAAGGTGGCTGTGAAGAAAATTAATACCTGTCAGTTTGATATTCAAATATGTAGGCTGTAATAATAAATAAGTTGATGCATCCAATTAGGTAACCTAGTACATTACATATGTGATGAGGCAATCATTTGAGAGCCTATAAATAGAACCTAACACCATGCTTGTAGTATATATATACCAAAAAAAAAAGAGAATACACAGAAGTGAGTTTGTAAAGCAACAGAGAGAAAGAAATAAGGCCGTAGCCTTGTGTCAAGCTGTAGCTTTGTGGTTGTGAGATTTAAAATAAACTTGGTGTTTGTTTCAATATCAAAGATATACAGTGTGTGTTTGAGTCATATCAATTTGATCTATATTAAGCCCAAGCCCATATACGTTTACAACAAGTTCTTCTAAAATTTAACAGCTGCTAAACCAGCTGAAGCTCTATATAAATTAAACATGAGTTGAGATGAAACCTCGGCAGCAGCAAATCTCATCTTTGCTTCATCTAGCTCTTTCTGTGATCCCCTGGACAATACCCAGACAGACTGCAACAGAAGTTTTTTTTTAAAAACATGAGCTTTATTAGACTATTCACAATATTTTAAGCATCTCAAATATTTGCAGAATTCTGAAGATGCAGTGTAGACTATATGTATAAAATTGATTAGAGAACTCTTAAATTGTAACTTATCATACATTTATTGTATCATTCAACTCAAGATGTTCATATTTCTATGTTATGCAAACAGCTAGATCAAATATGAAGAATTCCAAAAAGATTATGATATAGGGGAGAGTCTACCTGTATGGAAAGGACAGCAGCAATTGTTAAGATCTCCTCGGAACATCCAAGCTCATCTGAAGCTAAGATCATTATTGAGATCATTGGTTCCTACATAAAGTTAAATATTCTGAGTACTAGAAATCATGATTTCAGTATACATTCTGTTTAATATATGGCTAGGTAGGTGGTTTGTCTATGCACTTGGATAACAGACAGAAGTGCAGAAATTATACCAGGCATCTCATGTGTGTGTGCTCAGGAAGAAAGATAAAATTATTCAATTTTTTAAAAGAAAGATATACTGCAACAAGATATACTGCAACATACTAATGGAATTTCAGCAATTTGAAAACCAGCTGGTGAAGTAAGTTTGGCATCATCATCAATTACACCAAGAGAATACAGCACTTCAAGTGCTCTGATCATAGCTTCAGGCGACGGTGATCCAGGCCAATCAAAGCCTAGGATATTATCTTAGCCCAACGCTTTTAACTGAGATGAATACAATATAGTGAATTCTAAGGATCCCCCGTTCCAAGAAGTATTTACAAAGAGAGATCATTGATGAATTAAGTCTAACATTCCACGCAAGAATCTTAGATGTTTATACAGGAAAGGAATATTAAAATTATGAAAAGAAACACTATATTGCACTTAACATGAGGTGATTTGTCACACAGGCATAGAAGAATTAATTATAATGCAACATGAGGTGACAGGCAAGGAGTACGTCATAAGATACAGTTCCGAGTTCCGACAACTTTGAGCATGGGCTGGAACCTTATTTCTATCTTACTTATTTGACCAAAACAAAATAGTGGTTTTACAATATATCAGTAGCTTCCATGCATTAATGTAAAACAGTACAGGATTACTCCAATTTCAAGCGTAATTTAGAAAGAAATTTCAAGACATCACCCTATTGTTTATAAGGTAACATTATTGATATTTGTAACTTGTAACTATCTAGATACAGTGATGAAACAGAAGACACTCCCTTCCACAACCCCTTCCATAAGAAAATGATACTCAAAAGTCAAACATGTGAGTGGATATTGTTCAAAGAATGATAGAAAATTTAAACATAATACGCTTACAGGCATATTGCATACAGATTATAACTGTAATGTGACAAATTCTTACAGCTTCCACATTCGAGAACGTAATAGAGTTGAATCACAGAGGAAACAAGACTTGTTGTCTGAATCTCTGGAATCCCCTCTGTAGATAATTCATTGACGTAATACTCCTCTGTGTAGAGCCTAATATCGTAAAGCTCAAATTAATATTATTCAACAAAGTCTTGCTCTCCAGCAAAATCAAAACAAAAACTTAATAAATTTACGAACAAGAACTCGTGCAGTGATATTTGAGTAGAATGCCGAAGATTAATTATAATTAAATTCTACCATCCATTTTCAATAACAAAAACACCAAAGAGGTGAAACTTGGATAATTGCAATAAAAAACAACAGAGATATCCAGTGCCAGAGATAAGCTCAAAAAGTAAAAAGATAAAGACAAACATATACATATGAAAGCGTAATATCAAAATCATGAGTTATCAAGCAATAAGTCAGCTCTGCAATGTTACATAATTGGGCCCATGGGGAACCCAAGCCCATTCCAGCATAATACCAAAATGCAAAAAAACACAGAAATAATTTGGTTTGCATCACGCTACCAACTTGCAGAAAATTTGTGAGTCGACTACAACAGAACTTGAAGGGAAACTGTGTCTATCCCCACAACCACCAACATTGCGACAAAACAGATCTCTAAACAGAAACAAATTAGAGAGGAGAACAAGCAAATTGAATCGGTATGCAAGGAGCATAAGCATATCGATAAACCAGATTTTTTCCACTCGCAACAAGAGTACAAGAGTACTCGAAATCTAATCATAATATATGAGCAAAATGACTATAAATTATGTAGAATGTATTCAAAATTAAATTAAAATAAAAGACTGATAGTTGACATCCTAATCAGAATATATAGGACCAAACAGAGGATCAAATCATTTCAGAACATAACACCTGGAAAGAACTTTAAAAACATATTACCATACTTCTTAGAAGAACATGTTGTTCAGTTATATTTATATCTTATAACTTGACGCAATGTTCACCATCACAGAAAAATATGTTCATGTATAAATCTGCAATTACAAAGAAACAGAAATCCAATTATCGCCAGAATAATCATTTCCGGGATGTCTCATATTGTTTGATAATCACTGCATCTAAGTAGATCTCCCCAGAGTTAAAATCATTCCAAAGAACCGGAGTTAAAGACATGCAAGTCCATCAATGCTTTATAATAACCCTTCTCTATTTCTTCTTCCTTCACCTGATGCAGAAGAAGAGTTTCAATTATGAGATCTTCCCAATCAACATCTACATGTCGCTTCTTTTTCTTCTTCTCATTTATAGTGCATGTTGAAAGCATGTGATCGTTCTCCTCGCCTAAACCAGCTTTTGATGGACACATGATTTTTTTAATGCGTGTCTTGGCTGCCTCAATCCTATCTCTCCTCCTCTGGTATGTCAAACATCCATTAACAAATGCTGGAGGCATCACATCCATTCCAACATCTTTCTCCAATATTTTCTTAAGAGAAAGTTTTTTGCTGAGTTCTGACTTGCCTTTCCACCAGTCTGTACAATCAAGGTAATCATCATGTCTCTTCCTTCTCTTTCTATTTTCCTTTCCACACTCCAATGTTGAACGAAAATCAGAAACCTCTTCCTTGAACTTGGAATAAACCACATTCAAGCATTCGGGTGATATATTAAACTTATCGAGATCGGCAAAGTTCAAAGTATGTAATTGTTCTTGCTCAGTACTGTGAGAAAAATCATCCTCCCCCTCACAAGGCCTATAAGATTCAATCATATTTTCAGATCTTTCCTGCAAACAGTCACTCACAAAATAAGTCAGGTCAAATCCCACATCATTTGAATTTTTGACTGTTTTTCGACCATCACCCATCGACTTCATTTCCATGTACTGAAAAACATACGGTGCAAATTTCATAATATTCTTTACACTTACATCTTTTCCCCATGGCAACGCTTTTGCAACCTCCACAAGCCTCTCTAACAACTCCTTATACCTCAACTTACAGGTGCCAGCAAGCACATTCAATTCACTGGCCAAATTCTCAATTTTAACATCTACTTGATTTAGCTGTCCGATAAACGCCAAAACAGACACCACAACCTGCACTGGCCTTCTTCCTGTCGTCACAAACCACTTTACCAAACACTGCACCAAAAACACCCCCTGTTTCAACATCACCTCCTTTTTATCCACCTCAATACCACTAAAACTCGGGCTATTTCTAAGTGTAGTTTCATACAAATAAACAATATCAAATTCAGGCAACTTTAAGTCAAGAAAACTAATAACCCTATTGACCATTCTTCCTAACTCATAAGTATCACAACAAATTAAAGCAGCCACATCCGTCATTGGCAAAAGGTTCCCATTTTTCCTTCTAACAACATAAGCACAAGCCCCAACAAATATACTAAACCAATCACCTTGACCATACTCACCTTCAGTAATAGTTTCAATCATTTTCTTAACCTCGTCTATACATGAAACAGAGAAATTTAATTTAAACAAAAGATCATCAATAAGAACACCTGCTTTATAAATTTTGCTTTCTTTGTACGAATAGTTACTCCCAGAGCCCGAGGTGCCAGTGCGGATATACGTGCCAGCTGGCCCACTAATACCACCAATATGGGATTGAAAATTATTGTAATCCTGAACAACGGCACATGATGTGCAGATCAAATTTTCGGAAACTTCATCAGTGACCAGAGACCTTTCACCGCAAGCTTGACATGGTGCAGAGCTCTCCATTAGCTTACAACTCTGATCCCTACACAGATGATAAAAGGTATTAGACATATACATGGAACGGGAAGGGAGGAAAGCGATAATTTGAAAAATAATCCCAAGCAGATAAGTAACATTGAGTTCATCCAAGTGCCTCAAACTTCGATCATCAAACTATTATTCGAATAAAAAATATCAACAACCATAATCCAAAACACAAACCATACCAAAACAGGCCAAAATCCTGCATAAAATTCAAATTTCGAAATAAACTACACCAGCAGTAACACAATTCCATTGGACTTTCAAATGCACATGTACTCTACAGTCTACATAACCAATTCTAGTTCTTTCAAGGGCATAACAAAATCCATTCAGACCCTAAATTGCACATATATTCACATATTCCATCATCAAATTCAATTCAATTTCGTACGCTAGCTCTTTCTTTACATGTTTTCTAAAAGTACCCTTTTCCGAATCATAACATTAAATTTCCACAATGATTAATAGCAATCATACCATTATTAATTTATTTCAATGTAATTAGCAGAATAAACCAATGCATTGCAAATTGTCAAAAAAATCAATAACAAACACTGTAACATATGCAAGTCCAGTAGCTAATCAAGAACACACAATACCATTAAAAACACAATTTCAAGCAACTGGGTATTCAAAAGTCGAAACTCGGAAAGACTAACAAGTCCTAATCATACCGTTGTTAATTTATTTCAATTTAATTTGCAAAATTTAACCAATGCATTGCAAATTGTCATAACAATTCAACAAACAAACACCGTAACATATTCAAGTCCAGTAGCTAATCAAGAACACACAATACCATTAAAAACACAAATTTAAGCAACTGGGTATTAAAAAGATCGAAACTTGAAAAGATTAACAAGCCCTAATCATACCATTATTAATTTATTTCAATGTAATAAACAAAATTAATCAATGCATTGCAGATAGTCATAACAATTCAAGAAACAAACACTGCAACATTTAAGTCCAGTAACTAATCAAGAACACACAATAACATTAAAAACACAATTTTAAGCAACTGGGTATTAAAAAGATCGAAACTTGAAAAGATTAACAAGCCCTAGTCATACCATTATTAATTTATTTCAATGTAAGTACCGACATCAACCAATGCATTGCAATTTACAAATTGCAACAACAATTCAATAAACAAAAATTATGACATATTAAAGTCCAGTAGCCAATCAAGAACACATAGTAACATTAAAAAACACAATTTTAAGCATCTGAGTATTAAAAAAATCGAAACTTGGAGAGATTAACAAGCTCTAATCATATCTTTACATGATCAAATCAACATATATGTACATATATGTATGTATTTGCACAAGAAATTACCTTGAAAAAGAGAGTGAAGGGGTGATTTTAGAGAAAGAGGCATGAAGAACAACAGCTTGGAGGAGTCATGCGATCAAAGTAGGGTAGAGTTGTGTGTGTGTGTTCTTGAGGTGTGTTACTGTGTGTAATTGTATACACGTCTATATGAACTGATGAACATAACCTCTCTCGGATTTATGAAATGACAAAAAAAAACAAAGGTCTTATTTATAAATTAATTTTTATTTTTATTTTTGATGGTAAAGAAGGCTAAGTATATTAAATATACTTAAAAAATTTCAAAGTTGAGAGTGAAGAGGAGAATTGGAGAAGTGTTAAACACAAAAAATTAACTGGATTAACAGAAAAAATTACTACTATTGAAATGATAAAAATTCTTATCCCCTTCAATGCTGCAAAATCCTTAGTTAAATTATTTACGTGGAGTCTAGGTGGCATCTATGTGGCAATATTTAGATATTTTGTAAAATTTGGAGTAACCTCTTGGCAAAAATTATAGATAATCACTTTTAATTGGCTATTTTTGTACGATCATAAAAACTCTTACATATTGAAAATATATATAATACCATTGAAGTATAATTCTAACCCCTTAACTAAAATTTTAAAAAATGATGATAGTTAATCACATGACCAACCATTTTTACAATTTAGCATTGGAGATGCTCTAACCATACTTCTCCTTGGTAAAAAATATAGATAATTACATTTGGTTGGCTAAATTTGTCGAACCAGTAAAATCCCTTAGATATAATTTTGATATCATATTTATACATAATGCCACTGGAGTCTTCACACTTCTCTTTAGCTAAAATTTTACATAATTGTCAATTTATCGTATTTTAGCTAACAGTTCCACTAATTATCATTGGAGTCCATGGGAACGTGCTAAAAAAGTGTAATTATGAGTTGTAAATTTTTTATTAATGAAGATTTTTTGTGAACAACTCATCAAATACTAACTCTTAGCATGTGCTCATGAACGCACACTAGAAAAATTCATGTTTTCAATGCAAAAGTTTTGGTACGACACCTTTTTTTTGGTACACGCTAAATTTACATAATTACCCTTATTTATAAATTTGTATAAATTAAATTTAAAATAAAAAGATAAAATATTAAAAGTTTTGGTAGGATACCTATTTTTTAATAAACGCTAAATTTACATAATTATTTTTATTTATAAATTTTTATAAATTAAATTTAAAATAAAAACAATTATATATAATTAGATAATTAGGATTGTGATAAAAATTAAATTGAACAGGTAACCCGGAAACAGAGACACGGGTAAATAGTAAACATATTTGTACGTATGCTTGTGTTTTGTTTTAGACCGTTCAAGTGATTAAATAAAGTAAGTGGTATCTCTGTTCAAACAAAATTACGGTAAAATATGTGTATATTAATCAGTATTATCAAATCATATTATTAAAATTTCAAATAAATAAGTTTCATAACATAAGTTTTTTACTTCAAATTAAATTCAAAAAAATTATGTATATAAAATACTAAACATTTAAAATTTTGATACGGTACTTGTTTTTTGGTACACACTAAATTTATCAAATTACACTTATTTTACTTAAAAATTTTATTAGCCTTAGTAATCGAATTATAATAGAAAAAGAAATAAAAATCATTTTCAATTATAACACATTACCTTTTATATTTCTCTCAACTAATACGACTCCACTAAATATTACGCACAAGTTTATTTAATAAAATATAATAGTATTACTATAACCACTATTCCAATCGTAAATAAAAAAAATTGAACTATATATAGTTAGTTGAATTTGTAGGCTTAGATTAAAACAAAATAATAAAGATTATTAATTGCGCTAAAAATATTATATTATTGGACCAAGCTAAAAAAAATAAAAATCTAAAAAATATTTGTTTGGTCGAGATAATGTCATCGGTCTATATAGTATATATTATCCATTCGATCTAGAACAAAATAACATTCACCGCGGACTAAAATTAAATTAAACAAAAAACTAGGTATAATTAACTGGATTGGTTGATATAACGGGCCTCAAGCTAAATTATATTATTAAAAATTCAAATAAATTAATTTCATAATTTAAAATTTTCACTTCAATAAAAAATTAAAAAAATATATAATGTTAAACCAATCCTGCATCGCGTTGGTAAGTCTAGTCACCGTAATTATAGTAATATTTAAAATAAAACACTCTCATAAATAGATAAATATTCATAACAGAATTATAATATGTCTAATGGTTTTTATTTAAACAAAATAATATATAAAATTTACCCGACTGGGCTAAACAAAATTATACTACTGATCCAATTTTAAAATAAAAAATGAAAAACTATATATAATCAGTTGGATTTAAAAAATCGGGCTAAAATAAAATAATAAATACGGTCTTTCTAATGTGTGCCCAATGGCACACAATAAGCACTAAATTTTATGAGTTTGATGCATTTTAATTGGTGGAATTATTGTAAATGCGGGGGTTCATCAATATTTATGATTAGAGGGCCAATCAAAATGTACCAAATTTATGGGCACATTAGAAAACCCGTTAAACATATTAAAGTAACATAAATCTGAATATATTTAGTTGAATTTGATCGGTTAGGACACTAGTGACAATTCGTATATTATTGATATCAGCTAAAAATTTACCTTTTAATTAAATATAATAATATTTCGTTAACATGCCCATAAATATAAATAAAATATAAATTTCAATAATTACATTATTTTTTAAAACTGTAATATCACTAACTTATACATCTATGTGTATATTAATAAGTATTATCAAATCATATTATTAAATTTCAAATAAATAAATTTCATAACTTAAAATTTTTACTTCAAATTAAATTCAAAAAAATAATGTAATATTAAAAATAATCCGTGCATTGCATGGGTTTTAGGCTAGTACTATCTATACTATTATATTAAAGACGAAACATTAAAAATTTGGTTGTTGGTTGTTGGTCGTTCTATTATTCCAATTTATTATTTCGGGCTAAATTAAAATTAAGTAGACTAAATATATTTTTTAAGATTTAGTTGATATATAATGTGACTCGGGTTAGGATAAAATAATAATACTATCAATCCCCCTAAAAAATTATACTAATGAACTTGGATAAATAAAATAATATATTTTAGTTATACAAGATAAAAAAAATACATTATATAATTGATTCAGACTAACACAAAACTAAAATAAAAATACAATTCGACCAATAAAAATAAAATCATATATACTAATTATTCAATCTAAAACAAAATTATCTTATTGATCCAGACTTTAAAAAAAATAAAGTAAAATTAACTAGTTTGATTTGGTCGGTGTATTGGGCATTCGGCGAGCTAAAATAAAATAATGTAAACCACTGATCCGGGATAAATCAAATTAATATTAAACTAAGTATAATTCGTATCCTATTGATATGAACTAAAAAATGAAATTTTAATTAAAACATAAATATTATTTTTTTAAAATACACATATAATTATCAATAAAACTATATCGTTCAATTAGTAATGTTGTCTTTTTCAAATATCTTTTATATAGTTATTGTAAATCGATTCTTACATTCTTTTGTTAAATAAAGATAAAACTGGCGTAAAAACCCGTCCAAGTCACGCGCCTATATATATATATATAATTTCATGAATAAATTTATATATATATATATATTACAAACTTTTATGATTAGATAATGGGAAAATATATCTTTCATTTGCTTGATCTTATATTGTATAATACCTTTGTAACATCGCATATGGTTTTCATTACTAAAATTATATTTTTGTCAAATTTTATTCCAAATAATTTGAATATATATACCATAAAAAACATATAATAATATTAAATTTGATAAAAAAATTATTTTAGATTTAAATGGCTTTAAAATAAGTTTTATTAAATTGAACAATTGAGTGCATGGATCTATTATATATCTCTTCTATATATAATAGGAGAACAAGATGTGTTTTGTGGGAATCGAACTCAAGTTATTTCATTCTTCTATACAACCTCATACCACTATACCATATTATCACATGTGCTTTTTATCATACACATAATATGTAAGTGTGCTAAATAAATATTTTATTTAACTTTAAGGATACCTACTTGAATTCCGCAAAAAAAAAGATAGTTACTTGGATATTTGTACAATTAATTTTAAAGAACTGAATTTCAGATATAAAGTTAGACATAGTACATAAATGGATTATTATCTTATTTATTATTATTTTTTAGTTTGAAAATATATCTCATATATTTTTTATTATAAAAAATAATTAAAAGGTACATATATAATTTTTAAAGAAAATATAGAAAATTGAATCGCCTATATATAAATAATCTAGATCGATATTAAATATTTAGATAAGTTCGAATTATAAGGAGTCAATAAATTTTAGTTTATTTTGAATTTGAAATCAGAACTTAGTCCATTGTTCAAAAAATACTCGAAATTTGACTACATGACCAGCCGAAAACATTGTCACATTCTATGTTTATTAAATTTAAATTACAAGTTCGGCGAGAATATCTTACCAATAATGTGAAATTTTTTAATGTCTTGTATTAATATAAATTAATGTGTTTGAGGTATTTATAGGATCAAGTCAATTGATTATTTGTATTAAAATTACCGACTTCAGTGGTAGCGCATTAGTGTTTTGACACTTGTGCCGATTTTAAAAATATTTTAAATTTGATATGGGATCTCACGAGATTTGTTAAAACTACGATGATATATTAAATCGATTTATTGACGCATTTGATTCAATGCATTTTATACTATTTTTAAAAAAATATATTGTTCAATAATTTGAAGGAATTAATCAGTTCAACTAATATTTATAAAAAAAATTATCGAGTTGAAAAATATTTAATTTTAAGAGAATAGTATACAATATTATCAAATTATTATATAAAGAAATATTAGAGTTGTAATGATGGATAATTAAAATAGTTTAAATAATAATATAATTACATTTTTTCCTTCAAATTCTTGAAAAAAAAATCATGAACATCAATAATAAGTCTTACAATATATAATTTATTTTTATGTTACAATCATGATTGATACTCGGTCGCGTAAAAAATAGATATGAATTGTTTGTCAGTGAATGTGAATACCATATATAAATTATTGCAATTTATTTATTACATAATTTTAAATTTTGAATAATTATATATACATGTTATTTAAGTAATCAATTGTCTCACTAGATGTTAATAACGATTATAAATGTACATAAATCAGATATTTAGCATATTAATAATTGAACCCATCGTAATTTCCTAAGAAATGTAACATACGATAATTTACATGGTAACACAGACACATATAACTTAATCTTATTTTGTTAACATGAGTGTAAAAAACTAACATTTTTCCAAACATACATACATTGAATTTCAAAAACTTATATTTTTCATTAAAATCAACTTTTATATTAATAGTAGTGTAAATTTTACATTATTGTATGTTATGATTGCAAGTAATTCTGAATTCAGTTATTCATTTTTTATCTTTGTAAATTGAGTAAGTTAATTGTAAGTTAGTAGAGAACTAAATAATAATATAGAACAGTACATATAGTTTATTTAAATAAAAGTCAAAATTTTTAGTCAACTCTGTATTTAGTATATATGTTAATTTTTAACCTTTTTTTTGTAAACATACCAACGACATTCTACATATTAAGTTTAATTGTTTCATTTTAAACGTACACTGACTACCATTTTTATATTCATTCATTAAATATAAATTATACAACACAAACAAGAATATAATGAGCTATAATGGAAATGTTGTGTAATTTAGTAATGTCTTGTATAAAAATGATACAAATTGACAAACAATCAACTTCTATTTTCATGTTCGTTAGACATTATACAACATTTACAAATAAGAAAATAACTAAAAATATTATAATTGCATGCATAAAAAAACTCTAGAAAATAACTCGTGCCTTATATATATAGTACAACAATAGGGGGTTTGATGATCAGTTTAATTAATATGTTGATTATATCCCTACATTAATATCTATATAATATTTATTTCACCTCACCATTCTTTTATTAATAATTATTAATTTTTTTATAATTAATATGTGCATATATACATTAATATATGCATACATACATACAATAAATAAATATATATATATATAATAATACATGCATGCATACATACATATATACATGCATGCATGCACACATATATACACACACGTACATACACACACATATACACACATACATACCTAAATACATACTTATATATTCTTATTTGTCATCAATTTAACATTGTCCTCCAATACAATAAAAAGGCCGAATACTATATTAACTTATATGATATAAAAAATAAAGTAAACTATATATACACATATGTACGATTTATACTTCACTATTAATAATTATATGACATATATCATATACTCCCACCGTCTCATAGGTTGTTAACATCGTTAGGGGAGTTTGTTGAGCAAATTAATTTATATGACAATTATACTGCTACATTAATATGTATATAATATTTAATTCACATCGTCATTTATTTATTAAAAAATTATCAATTATTGTATAATTAATATGAGCATACATACATACATTTATACATACATATATACAATAAATATATACATATATATACATGAACATACACACACATCTACATACTCGTATATTCTAATTTTTCATCAATCTAAATTCGTCCTCCAACATAATGAAATGATAAAATAATATATTAGATTCAATAAAATAAAAAATAAAATAAACTATTTATACATATATGTACGATATATACTTCACTATTAATCATTTATGACATATATCATATACTCCCACTGTCCCATAGACAATTGTTAGACACATGGATTAAAAAATAAATTATGTTGAAGAAAAATTAAGAAAACAGGGGTAAATTTTGGAGTCATTATAAAGAGAAAATGTTATTTTAGAAAATGTTAATAATATGTTGGAACATCCCAAAATAGAAAGTGATTGGGACGGAGAGTATCATATGTTATTCAGTGAGTAAACTTACCGTACTGACGTCAATTGCTTCTATAGTATGGCTAATCAATCACATTTTATAACGCATAAAAATATTAAAAAATTAAAAAAATAAATTAATAATTATTTTATATTTTGAGTGATTGATAAACATCAGGCCCACATAAGCACTTTTATTTATTTTACTTTCTAAGCATTAACATATTATAAATACCATTTAATTATGAAGTGGCAAGAAACGTATACTAACATAATATATTACTTCATGTGAATGCACCATTGCCAACATATATCAATCACTCGTGCTCATACGCATAAATAAATAAATTATTCATCCATTAGGTAACAACATAAATATATCATCAATAATTATAGTGAAAATAATTTCAACTAGCACAATATAGAGTATGCTCGTGCAATCTAGTTATTATTTAAGCATAATCGTCATGTTTGATATGGGCACATGTAAACTCCTGCATGTGATCATGTTTCATTAGCCTCATTTCATCTTGGAGGGGAGGAGGCACATGTGTGGTATAAGTTGTAAGAAAAAAGAGGTATAGTTTCTTGATAAATGTTAAAAGAATACGCTGATTCTCGATATAATTCAAGAAGGTTATGAATTTCTTTGGACAACTTACTAGGTTGTGACAGTCTTCCAATCTTACGGGAAACCAGAAAAATAAGGGTGTGATGTTATTATAGTATTTGAAGACATCCTCGTCAGTTCCTGATGATTCAGATGTTCCCTCACAAATTATAGAGTTACTTAAAATATATAGAAGTGTTTTAACATCTCCTACATGTCTTCCTCCTCGACGTGCATAAGATTATCAAATTTCTTTACAGCCTAGAAATGGTCGTGTATCTGTTAAATCATATAAGTACTCATATTTTCAAAAGATAGCTATAGAGAAACTGGTTGAGGAAATATTTGCTACTTGTGTTATTCATCCAAGTAATAGTCTGTATTCTTTATCTGTATATAATTTAGTAAAGAAGCATGATATTTTATGAAAAATGTGCGTTGATTGTCGATGCTTGAATAATAATACAATAAAGGATAATTTATTGTTCATATTATTGATGAAATTTTGGATGAATTAAACGGAAACAAATTCTTTTCAAGGTTATCAAATTCAAATTCATCCCTCTGATATTGGAAAAACCGTACTTCGAATTCATCATGGACAATACAAATGTTTAGTCAAGCCATTAGGCATTATCAACGCTCCATCATTGTTTCAAGCTCTTATGAACAAGGTATTTATGAAATATATATGCATGTTCGTTCTAATTTTTTGATGACATATTAATTTATGGTAAATCATGATTTAAATATATGCATCATTTAGAGCTTATATTTTCTATTCAGATAACAAATCAACTGAATGTGAAAAAAGAAAAATGTGGGTTTGGCAAAGTCCAAGTTCATCAGATTGGTCATGTAATATCACATTCTCAAGTAGTTATAGATCCTGAAAAAGTTAATGGCATGATGAGTTGGCCAACACAAGCTTCCCTAAAGGTAGTAAGTAGGATATTGGGGTTGGCAGGTTATTATCGGAAGTTCATTCATAATTATGGAAAAAGGCGCACCACTCACACAATTTCTTAATAATTAATCTTTTCATCGGTCAAGTGCAGCAGAAAATTCATTTGTACAATTAAAAAAGTTATGATAAATGCTCATGTGTTAGCTGATATGGGTTAAAAATATCCTTGAATTAATTAGACATGATTTGGTGCAAAGGGTAAGCCTAAATAATGAGGCCCAAAATCCTAATTATTAATTAATTTTATGATTTATAAAGGGGCTACTTAAGCAGCCAATAAATGTGTTCTAATAGTGGACTACTTATACAAGAAGTAGCCTCCAAGATCCCAAAATCCAGAAGGGAACTAATTTCTACTTTTTTGGACTTTAAATCCCAATCAAAGTAGAAGACTTGCCCACCAACTCACCCAATTCTACCCCAATTCCTAGACTCTCAACATCTATACACAGGGTCTGACTCCTCAATCTCGGGACTACGTTTTGGACAAGAGCTCCATACGTCATCACTATGATACAACATTCTGGAGTACAACTCTAGACGTCGTAAAGTTGAGAAGGCACTACAAGACACGAGGCCATAAACTAGAATGACATTTTAGACTCAATACTTGAAGGACATAAAAGTCACTACATTCTTGGTGAGCCCTTGCCACCATAGCTCCCAGGGCATCATCAAGAACTACGATTTGACTTGATCCTTGTCATACATCAAGATACGTAGACATCTTGTGAAGGTATATTTAAGCTATAAAACACAAACGCGTCCATTATTATTTGAATATTATCGAATCATAACATTAAATGCACACAATAAATATATCCACATTTTAATCCTTAACATTAAATTTACATGAATTCTCAAAATAATTAATATTGAATGTGATGCAAGTGGTTCAGGTGTGAGAGTTGTTCTTCTGCAAGAGTGTCCAATAACCTTCTTTAGTCAGGCTTGACTTGGGAAAAATCTGTTGATATCCACATATAAGAATGAGATTCTGGATTTAATATTAGCGATTCAAAAATGGCGGCCATATTTACTAGATAGACCTTGTAGTTAGGACGAATCATCAAAGCTTGCAATATTGGTGAAGTCAGAAGATTAACTTTATCTCAACAACGATGATTATATAAATTATTTGGTTTTAATTTCGTGATAGAATACAAAAGGGGCAAAAAAGTACATAGTTGTTGATGGTTAATCAGAGAGGAATGAGGATGGTAAAAAAATAGGTGCATGAAGCGGAGAACTTGAAATTATTAGTTAACAGATTTTTGATTTTATAAAGGCCATTTAGAATGAAGTTACATTCAGTTTTGCTGTAACATGATACATGTATTTTAAATGGGGAAGGCGTTAAGACCATGAAAATTCATCAGTGAAATCTATTATATAAAATAGAGTAACTTGGGGGTTGGATGAAACATTTTATTCCTATCAAAATTACTAAATCACCCCTCATAATTGTATGTTGATAATTATTTCATTTAATATGCATGTATTAATTGCATCTAACTTAATATGCATTTATTAATTAGTATGAATCATTAATACATTTATTTATTACTACTTAATTATCTAAATTAAATTAATAATTTATAACTACACACACACATATATATATATATCTTATTATAATAATACAATGAACTATTATAATAAAGCATTGTTATCATAAAACGGTGAAAACTAAATGTAAACGAAGATGAGACTATAATTTTTATGGCTAGATGTGATATACATGTAAAAAATTCAAACATATATAGATATAAAAAATATCAAATTTTCATTTCTATAGGAAAAACATTTTAAGAAACTCAAGAATCATTAATATTATGACATATACTTCCCGTTCATGAGATAATTGGTCTCACAACATATACTCATGTCATGATCAACAACCATGTAACTCACATATCACACTTTTAACAAAATAAATTAGTCATTTTTTTTAAAAAAATAATTCATTCGCATTTTCAACACGTGTGGTGAAAAAGACTGACAATCGCTATGGTGCGTATTGCAAACCCAAAATAAGAAATTAAGGCAACTAAATCAAATTAACTAAATATTTTCTTAATCGATTAACATGATCTTATAAAATAATCAGGAATGTCCATGCTCGATGGCACCAATTTTAGAATTCCAAAATTCATAACACTTCAAATTACATAATTTACGAATATTGTACATCTATTATTCAATTCAAAATTAGAAAAAGGACTATCTCTCAACAAAACATATACTTCATTTATGTAATATAAACACGGTCCATACATGAGTTTAAAAAAAGTTTGTGCCTCGCACGGTCTATAAAATATACAAATTGAAGAAGCTCATACTTACATAGAGCTCCCTGCACACACAAAACTAACTTCTCAAAAGTCACAACATGCTGTATATATATTTAACAAGCATTTATACAAATTTTAAAAATTTTTAGAATAGAGCATGCCCGTGCCTCGCACGGGCTATTAAGCTAGTTATTTTTCTAAAAAGAGAATTTACCTTTCCTAAACTTCTCTTATAATTAATGCTATATCGGGGCAATTTCACAATAGTACTCATGAAGGTTACCAGAAAACCCTTCATAGGATAAAAATAGGCAAGGAATGCGTCATAATATTCAAAAGTTCATTGCGGTTTGTGACTTTCTCCAATGAGATTACTACAACGCGCATGGAAGACATATGTAGGGATTTTATTAATGTCTTACGTACTTATTGAGACCACTTGCTTGTTGTAGACCTTGTAGACCACTTATGTTCTACAAATAAAGTGCATAAAAATATTGCAAAATGTATTATTTTGCGAATCATGTTCTGTAAAGATCATTATTTATTCGAAGTCTTGAATATCATATATGTACGGCATGTAAAATATTGCAAAATTTTTTACTTTACGAATCATGTTTAGTTTGTAGAATATTTGTTCAGCTTGCAGAACATACACATTCTACTTATTAAACTTAAATGATCTTTAACAATTTTAATAAATTAGTGATATTCGTAGAACATACTTCACAAAATAATACTTTTTATAGTATTTCAATTGCAGAACATAGGTAGTCTCCGAGATCTCCGATAAAATAGCGGTATTCATATAACTTTCCTATATATATATATATCAAAATATAAAACAATTTAAATACTGTATAAAATTTCTAATTTTTTATTTTAATATTTAGATATTTAATGTGGGACTGAATAAATTCTTAAATATATTTTTTTTTGAAATTTGTACAAACTATATACGCATTAAAAGATAGAAAATTAAGATATAAATTCAATTATAATATAAAGCACAAATAATTATATAAAACTATTTTTTAATTATAGTTGAGTTAAAAAAATTAACATAAATTTTATTATAACCCTAGTGGGGTCTATAGTTCCCACTAGCCACCTTCTTTAGTATTTTTAGTTGTGAAATAATTATAATACAGTTGTAATCAAAACATCTTGTATTAGATGCACGAACATTAAACAAAGTATGCCTATGGAATTATTTTGCAGACATTTTTACGGCTAACATAAAAAAAATACATAAGTCATTTTACTTTGAGATTTTTTAAAAGAAAGGATAAATAACTGATTCCCTGTCAAAAAAAGGGCAACTTCGAGGGGTTTTTATGGACATGGACTAAGGGGTGTTTGGTTGATGGTTAATGTGGCCGGTTAACAGGAATCATAACATTAAATCCAAATGATAGTGTTTGGATTATCAATTTTGTGGTAGGGAAATTAAACCTACCATATCTCTTAGATTTCCATTTCATTTCCATTCCCATTAACCCCCATTCCCATACCCTTCAATCTTCATTCCCATTTCTGATTCTCATTACCACGGTGCATCAAAATGGCCCCTAAGTTTTTGGCCACAACTTAGTCCATAAAAAAAATGGCCCAGTAAACCATGGTAAGGGTATTACAAAATTTAAAATTGGTGCAATAACTTCATATTAATTTTCAAAATTTCTCTAAATTCAGAAATTCAAATATAGGCAATTATCTATTATTGTGTATTATTGTGAAAAATGTTCATATAGTTATATTTTTTTATTTTCTACACACTAGTCCCAAGTTTTGAAGAGAAAAGAAGAAATTTATATGTATTTATGTGATGAGACTATGCAAGTCAACCAACAAAGTCAGCAAGACCAGTCAACAAGTCAATCAACAAAGTTAACAACCACTCTTCTAGAAGATTATTTAGTTATAACAACTGTCAATTAGCTGTCTATTTATGTAATATAACTGAGTAGCTTATATTCCAGATAATAGAGGCTTAGCTGTTAAGATTCAACAAATATGTAACAAACTTATCTCACTTTCATTCAATACAACAAGATGTCTTCTTCTTCATATTTCTTGAGCTCCATTAATGGAGTTGACATGGTATCATAGCCACAGATCTCTATAAAATCGTTTATTTCGCTGTTGAGAGCATCAATAATTTATAATTTTTTAGTAATCTCATTCGATTGTTCAGTATTTTGCTCATTTTCTTACACAATCTGTTGAGGTTTTTCTGCAAATTTGAATCAGAAATGGCAGCATCTCCATCATATTTGAACGCAGCTACTGGAAATAATTCATCGTCAACAACACAAGCGCAGATAATTGATGCATCTCATCCGTACTATCTTCATCCATCAGATCATCCAGGTTTGATTCTAGTCACAATTACTCTGAATGAGCAGAACTATAACCAGTGGTTTTGATCTATGCGCATATGGTTGTCATCTAAACTCAAATTAGGTTTTGTTGATGGATTGTATGTTAAGCCTACAAAAGCTACCTTACTTTTACACTGGAATCGTTACAATGATATCGTAATCTCATTGATTTTAAACACTATTTCACCTGAGATACGTGTATATGACGGTAGCTAAGGACATTTGGGATGATTTTGAGATAAGATTTGCTCAAACAAAGTTCCTAAATTGTTTAATCCGAGAAAGGAAATTTCATCTCTGCATCAAGGCAATATGTCGATATCTGCTTACTTCACAAAATTTAGAACTCAAAATGATGAATTAGATGCCTTCTCTGTGGTACTTCATTGTGATTGTAGAAAGTGCACATGTGGAGTTAATGAAAAACTTGATGTTCTGAGTAAAAGTACTAAGATGTCGCAATTTCTTATGGGACTATCTGATCAATACACTGCCATAAGAGGTCATTTGTTATTGATGACACATGTGTTAAGTCTTAGTGTTGCATATAGTTTGTTGTTACAAGAGGAGAATCAGAGGGATATTAGTTCTACTAGTGTAGTGTCTACAGACTCTGTTGCTTTATCTGTGCGAAATCAGGAGAATCAAGGGGGTAATATGACATATTATTCTGCAAACAGGCTTGGGAAGGTTAATACTGGTAAAAGAACTGTGACTGATAGTTCTGTGATTTGTGAAGTGTATAACATGTCAGAGTACAACAAAGATAAGTGTTTCTTTGTGCACGGGTATCCGGCTTGGCACAGACTCTTTGGAAAACCAAAATCAAAGCCAAAGCTACAGACTAAAACTACTTATGCTCATAATGTAATTGCTGAATCAGGTGATCAGAATTCTACAGTTAAGAGTACAGAGCCTACTGGATTCACTTATACTCAGTGTCTACAACTAATGGCTATGATTCAGAGCGGCTTCAAAGAGCTTTCTACTACTCATAATGGAAATTTTCTCAGTCTCCTAATTGGAATATTACTGGAAATTCATCTGCTCATCTAGTTGGTAATGTTATCCATTCTGTTTGTCATACTAATAGCAAACAAACCTTAAGTGATGATAAATGGATTCTAGATTTCGGTGCAACTAATCATATAACACCACACTTTCAGCTTCTCACTGATATTCATCCAGTTAACTATGTGTTGCATCTACCTAATTGATACCACACTCCTGTCACTCATATAGGCACTGTACATTTGCACACTAATATAGTTCTAACATGTGTTCTTTTTGTGCCTAGTTTCAACTATAATATTCTTTCTATCCCTAAGCTTACTTCTGCAAATTCTTGCAATATCTTTTTCAATAAGGATGCTTACTATATACAGGACTATACCTTGAAGAAGACCACAAAGATTGATGAACTTCAAGAGGGCCCGTATCTTCTTCACCATCCTCTTGAGAGTCATGAGCAATTTCCCATCATTCATTTGTGTTCACAAGCTCAAACACTTTGTAATTATGCAATTTATTCTGTATCAAACATTACTCTGTGGCATGCTCGCTTAGGGCATCCATCTATTTTATCTATAAAATATCTTCCAAACTCAATGTTTCATAATGTTGTTACTTTTAATAATTATGATACTTGCCATTTGTCTAAACAAACTAGATTACAATTTACATATAGTTCTTCAGTTAGTTCAAATCTATTTAACTTAATACATGTTGATATATGGGGCCGTATAAGTATAAAACTCATGAAAATTATAGTTATTTTCTCATAATTGTTGAGGACAAATCTCGAGCCACATGGGTGTTTTTGTTTGCCGACAAAACACAAGTTTCTGGCCTGTTAACTCACTTCATTGCTTATGTACACAAACAATTTGTGTGTCATATTAAAACAATTTATTCTGATAATGGAACAGAATTTTTAAGCTCTACTTTTCAGTCAACCAGCAAAGTCAGCAAGATCAGTCAACAAGTCAATCAACAAAGTTAACAGTTACTCTTCTATAAGATTAGTTAGTTATAATAGCTGTCAATTAGCCGTCTATTTCTGTAATATAAGTGAGTAGCATGTTGTGTAAGACATGCCCGTACAATAACAAGACTAAGTCAAATTGACAACCGTAAGTAAGTTGTATTGTAATCTAAGTTTTGCATTTTATGTTGTAACTTTTAAGTATGTAAAAATGTACAAGAGCAGACTGGAGTCTTTTTCTGTAAACAGTATCAAGCCTAAGAATTCTATCTGGATGAAGATCAAGAAAATCATGCCTCAGAATAATTATAAAGAAGCTTGAAGTTGAATAAATCTGTTTTGAGAAAAATATTCTAAGTCAAGATCTCTACAAGTCACGGATTAAGTGTTATAGAGAAGTCATTCGAGAACTCCAGAATGACTTATCGACAAGTCAGGAAAAGCTACTAGAGAACTCAGAGATATCGACAAGACCAATTTGAAGACATGAAGAATGGAGATATCGAAAAGTCATTTATTCACTAGAGAACTCTGAGTTATCGATAAGCCAATTTTCATTAGAGAATTCAGAGTGATCGATAAGCCAAGTCGTCATTAAAGAACTCTGAGTTATCGATAAGCAAAAGTGAAGACATGAAGATGAGAGATCTCAACAAGCCAAATTCTCTTATAGAGAACTCAGAGACTTCGATAAGTCAAAATAACTATAGAGTGATTAGAGATCTCGATAAGCCAATATACTTATCGAGATGTCAAGTTCTCTATATATCAAACTGGAGATCTCGAGGTAAAATTTCAAAGTACAAAGTGCAACCAGTTTAATATCCAATATTATCAATCAACAAACAATCTAATCAGTTGGATTGACAAGTCTACAAAAGCAGCTTGAAGAGTACAAGATCAAAGGCCAAGATTAACTGGCAAAGTAATGTCATAGGCGTGCAAGATTAGCAAAGATACACTAAGCCAGAAATAGAAAGATTTGATTATCCAAAAATAGGGTTTACTACATGCTAATGCATGCTGTGTAATAACCAGTGTTTACTGTTCTATAAAGTAAACACTGGATGCTTTGTTAAAAGTAACAAGTTAGATAAAAAAATCTTGTATTCTCTCAAGGAAGAAGCTAAGCTCTTTATCAACAAAGAGCCTAGAAATTTTGTAGCAAAATATTCTTGATTTTAATATAAAATTAAGTGAGTTTTGAAAGATTTGTGTTCACTGTCTTATCTTTCTAAATTCAGTACTAAAACATTTAACTACAAGATTTTAATTTACTTTGTTCATCACCATAAACATTTCAAGACAAGCAGAAAAACACAACACATTCAACCCCCCCTGTGTGTGATTCATTATTTAACAAGTGGTATCAGAGCAAAATCTGAAAGTAAACAGATTTAAGATCTTGGAAGAGTGAATACACAAAAAATCAGTAGCATCAAAATCCCTACTTTTGATAAGACTAACTATACTCTTTGGAAGAAGAAAATGTTGTTGTTTATCAGGATGGCCAATCCATTATATATTCAGATTCTCAAGAATGGGCCTTTCACTCCTATGGTAAGAGTTGAGGAATCTACAGATGGAGATATGGTCATTTTAGCTCATTATGCTCCTAAAGATCCTTCAGAGTACACTGAGCCTGAGAAAGAAAAAGTCTCCTTAGACAGTGGCTTGCAACTGATCTTGATAGAGTCACTTGAGAATGTAATGTATAATAACATTGTCAACTGTGACACTGCTAAACAGATTTGGGAGAAGATTGAAATACTTTGTGAAGGAACAGAGGAAGTTAGGTTAAATCAAAGAAAAATACTGATTTCGTAGTATGAGGATTTCATGGCCAAGCCAAAGGAAAGTATTACTGATGTGTTTGAAAGGTTTAACAAGATGATTAATGACTTGCAGCTGCATGATAAATATTATGAAGTTGAAGAACTGAACTTGAAAGTTTTTGCTCACACTCCTTGACCATTTGGAACAGAAAATTTCAGCAATCAGAGAAGGGAGAGACTTGAGTAGAATAACTCCGGAAGTTCTATATGGAATCTTAAAAACTTATGAATTGGAAATAATTCAAAGAAAGTCATTAAGGGCTGGTCAAGGGCATGTTGTAAATGGCTCAAGTGCTCTAATTGTCAATGAAAGCCAGACCTCTAATGATGAGCCAAGATCCCAGACTCCAGTTGCCTCAACAAGTGAGCAAAGAAACAATGATTCACATGAACAAGTCATACTGGAATTGGAAAATGATGAGTTCTACACCCTAGATGAACTTGATGAGCTAGATCAGTCAATGACCTATCTGGAAAGAAAGTTCTCTAACATTAGAGTAAAGAATCCAAGATTCTTCAAGAGTAAAGGACAATCATTCAACAAAGACAACAACTGGAAAGGAAAAGAGAAGTACATATTTGATAGCAAAAATGGTTACAAAACTGGATCTGTTGACAAATCAAAAATAAGGTGTTATAACTGTGATGAGCTAGGCCATTTTGCTACAGAATGCAGGAAACCCAAGAAAGCAAAGAAAGACAAAGCTTATCTTGAACTGAAAGCAAAGTATGAAGCTCTTCTGAAGAAACAGCAAAGCAAAGCCTATCTTGCAGAGGGAAAGAGTTGGGATGATTCTGATAATGATGACGATGAGGAAGTTGGAAATTATGCACTTATGGCCTTGGAGCAAGGAGAGTCATCCTCATCAAAAATACAGCTACCAACTCTTACCACCATTGATTTAAATGTAAGTCAATATAAGGAAACTGTTGAAAAGATGAGCACAAAAATGTTTCACATTCATTCAAGTATGGTTGCTGCTAATAAGAGGTTAACAGAATGACAAAGATAAATGAGAAACTTGAAAATTAGAAACAAGAAACCGAGTTGTTGTTGGTAGAACTTGAAGCCGTGAAACAAGAAAATGCATATCTGAAGAACAAGGTCAAGTGTGCAAATGAGATTGAAGCTATGTTAAGGGAGAAGCTAGAAAAGAATCAAGTCAAGTTGAAATCTTTCAGGAATGCATCCGATTTGGTTGGAAAATACCATGAGAAGAACAAGCCATGTGCAAATATTGTTATTGGTCTTGATTATGATGCCTTGAACAACAAGAAGAAAGCTGCATGTGAAAAAGGGAAAGCAAATGAAAATAAAGATGTTCCAGCTATGCTAAAAAAGGTTGGTTCACCTATGTTCAAAGCATGTGAGGTAGATTTCAGTGAAGAAGAGTTGATCATAAAACAAGAAATTGCCGATGAAGAAAATGAGAAGAAAAATGCAGAAACAACTCAAACTTCCAAAGCTGAAAAGAAGCTCAGGGATAACCAAGATTCCAAGACATCTGTCAAGGAAACAAAAGCTGAAGTTGCAAGAAAGAAGAAGAAAAATAGAAATGGGAAGATTGGGATAAACCAAAGCAACAATTTTTCTTATGTTGTAGATGCTCCAAGGAAGAAATATGAAAAGTGTGGCTCTGTGAATCACCTAACTCACCTTTATAAAAAGGTTGTTAGCAAGCAAGTTGAAGGAGCCTGCAAGTATAATGAAGTCAAATCAAATGATCCATATTCATTTTGTGATAAGTTTGACTGCATTCCCTGCAACATAAAAGTAATGAAAAGTTGCCACAAGCTGAGAGTAGATCTCAAAGAAGTTAGTATTGGATCTACAGCTGCAAGGGAAAATGCACAAACATCTACGAATGCTATTCTTTCTGAGACTTCTAACTTTACTTTTGCTAAATCAGTTAACAAGAAAAAAGTACCCAACACTACTTGGGTTGCTAAATATACTTAAAACTCATTGTGTGTAGGGAAAAATGAAGAAGATCATATGGATCATAGACAGTGGATGCTCCAGGCATATGACAGGTGATAAGGTCCTACTATCAAAATTTAAGGAGAATGATGACCCTTTGGTGACCTTTGGAGACAACAACAAAGGATTTACAATGGGATATGGCAAGATTGTTTCTGGAAATATTGTCATTGATGATGTAGTAGCTGGTCTTGAAATAAATCTTCTCAATGTCAGCCAGTGTGTAGACAAAGGTTTTAAAGTTCTATTTGACAAAGAAGAATGTATTTTCATTAGCAAGAAAACCATTGAAGTTTCTCTGAAAGGAGCAAGGAAAGGAAGCTTGTTTGTTACACACTTGAACTCAACAAATGAGGATGGAATTTGTTGTTTCTACACCAAGACATCCTTAGAGCAAAGCAAGTTATGGCATAAAAAACTCTCTCATCTAAACTACAAGGCAATCAACACTCTAGTTAAGAAAGAGCTGGTGAGAGACATGCCAAAATTAGAGTTTGCTCAAATTGAAGTCTGTGAAGCCTGTTAGAAAGGAAAAATGAAAAGATCAAGTCACAAGTCAAAAACTGTGAATTCCATAAGAGCACCAATTGCAACTTATTCACATGGACTTGTTTGGGCCAGTGAATGTCTTATCAATTTCAAGGAAGAAATATGCACTTGTGATGGTGGATGACTATTCAAGATACACATGGGTAGAATTTATACATTCTAAAGATGAGACTCCACACATCATAGTTGAGCACATAAAGAAGATAGAGAAACAGGATGAAGATCAAAACTGTGTGAAGAGATTGAGAAGTGATAATGGAACAGAATTCAAAAATGCATCATTGAGTGAATTCTGCAAAAATAAAGGCATTGTTCAAGAGTTCTATTCTGCTAGAACACCTCAACAAAATAGGGTAGTTGAGAGAAAGAACTGAACATTACTAGAAGCTGCAAGGACAATGTTGCAAGATGCCAACTAGTTTTTGGGAAGAAGCTGTAAATACTACCTGCTACACTCAAAATAGATATCTCATGAACAAGAGTCATGGCAAATCACCTTAATCAATCATGTCTAAGAGAAATCCTAATGTAAAGCATCTTCATGTGTTTGTAAGTAAGTGTTACATTTTAAAAGACAACTCTGAATATCTGGGAAAATTTGACTCAAAGGTTTTTAAAGTAATTTTTCTGGGATATTCATTGGAGAGAACTGCCTACAAGGTCTATGTAATTGATCAAAAGAAAGTCATGGAGAGCGCAAATGTGACTTTTGGTGATGACAAGTATCCAGGCTCGGAATGCCTTGATGATAATGAAGCTGAAGCCCTTGCATTTGAAAATCTCAACATTAACAGTGTTTCTGATGAAGAGGATGAAGACAATGCACAACAGATGATGAATGAAGAGACTACTGAACAGGAAAATCATGAAAATAGAATATCATCTCATATACCTGAATTTGATAGCACAAACTCAGGGGGAGAAAGAGAAGAAGAATCTACCAGTCATACCAATAATGAAGAACCCTGTCAACAAACTCACACTAGAAAATGGGATAAGAGTCACAATCAAAATTCAATAATTGGTGATCCCAATACTGGTGTAAAGGCTAGAAGTGCAACTACTAATGAGTACCTACATGCATGCTTTCTGTCTCAAGTAGAGCCTAAGAAAATTGAAGAAGCGCTTATGGATCCTGATTGGATATCTGCCATTCAAGAAGTGCTTAATCAGTTTGAAAGAAACAAAGTTTGGGAGTTAGTTCCTGCACCTAAGAACATAATTGTAATTGGAATAAAATGGGTGTTCAGGAACAAGATGGATGAAAATGGTATAGTTACCAGAAACAAGGCAAGGTTGGTTGCAAAATGCTACTCACAGGAAGAAAGAATTGATTATGATGAAACTTTTGCTCTAGTTGCAAGACTTGAAGTAATAAGGATTTTTCTAGCATTTGATGCACATTCAAACTTCAAAGTGTATCAAATGGATGTCAAGAGTGCCTTCTTAAATGGTGAGTTGGAAGAAGAAGTTTATGTGCAACAGCCTCCTGGCTTTGAAGATCCAGAATTTCCAGATTTTGTGTACAAGCTACTCAAGGCTCTATATGGACTAAAGCAGGCACCTAGAGCTTGGTATGACACACTGACAGATTTTCTACTTAAACATGGTTTCACTAGAGGAACAATAGACAAGAAACTCTTCTACAAGCTGCATGGTGGTGATATGATCCTAGTTCAGATTTATGTGGATAATATCATCTTTGGTTCTACTAATGAGAAGCTCTGTCAAAGATTCTCTAAGCTTATACAGAGTGAATATGAAATGAGTATGATGCGGGAATTAAGTTACTTTCTTGGACTTCAAGTCAGTCAAATAAGTGATGGAATCTTCATAAGCCAAACTAAGTATGTTAAAGATTTATTGAAAAAGTTTAGCATGGTTGATTGTTCACCCGCATCTACACCTATGTCTACAACAACAAAGTTGGATGAAGATAAAAAAGGCAAGAGTGTAGATATTACAAGCTATAGAAGAATGATTGGATCATTGCTTTACTTAACTGCAAGAAGACCAGACATCATGTTTGTTACATGTCTGTGTGCAAGATTTCAAGCCAATCCAAAAGAATTACATTTGATGGCTGTGAAGAGAATTTTCAGATACTTGAAGGTGACTTCAAACTTGGGATTGTGGTATCCTAAGGGAACTGGTTTTGAAGTTGTTGGATATACAGATGCAGATTTTGCTGGATGCAGGGTTGACATAAAGAGTACTAGTGGAAGCTGTCAGTTTCCTGGACAAAGACTTGTATCCTGGTATAGCAAGAAATAACAATTTGTGTCAACTTCTACAGCAGAGGCTGCATACATAGCTGTTGGAAGTTGTTGTGCTCAAGTGCTTTGGATTAGAAATCAGCTAATGGACTATGGCCTAGTGTTACTCAAAATTCCAATTATGTGTAACAATACTAGTGCTATATCTATAGTGGCTAATCCAGTTAATCATTCTAGGATAAAGCACATTGATGTAAGGTACCATTTTATAAGAGAACATGTTGTAAATGGTACCATTGAGCTCATCTTTGTTCCAACAGAAAAACAATTAGCTGACATTTTTACTAAATCTTTGGATGAAGCAACTTCCACTAGACTTGTAGGTAAAATTGGAATGCTTAATTCTTCAACCTAAGGCAAGAACTCAGCTAATGTTTTGCAGCAGATTAATTTCTAGTAAATCAAAATTAATTTGATTTAATTAGAAATTAACTGAAATATGAATTATAAATATTTCATAAATCTCTGCATATTTATTTTTCAAAATTCAAAATTTAGCTTGGAATTTTTCAAATTCTAAGAAAAATGTCTATCTATTAATTTACATCTTTAATATGTAAAATTAACACAAGACAGAATCAAAGTGATCAAAAGAATATTGAGAACTGAGTTCTCGATAAGTCAAATTGACTTATTGACAAGTCATTTTAAGACTTCTCGAGTGAGTTCTTGACAAGTCAATTTACTGACTTTTCAAGTGACTTCTCGATAGGCTTTATAATGACTTATCGATAAGTCATTGTAGAGTTCTCTATAAGTGTTAACTTACAGAGTTCTCTATAAGTATAATTTTATAGTTATGAATAACTCAGAACTGAAATAATTTAATCCAATAAATTATTTTAGTAAAATACTTTTGACAAAATTATTCTGATTTTATTTTGATTTATTCAAATAAAAATTGGAAATAATTCAGTCCATTTTTGTACAAACTGGGTATTTATTTGACATCTCGATAAGTTTATTTTTTAGTTCTCTACAAGAATAAAACAAAATGAATTATCGATATATTTTTTACATTTCAAAATGACTTCTCGATAGACTAATTACAAACGTCTATTTTTGAGTTCTCGACAAGTCATTTGTTTTTACTATAAATACCCAGACATCTCGATACACATATACTTACGCCTTCGAGAACTCTAAGTGACCCAGCTTTTCCAATTCCAAACTGATTTCTCTCTCGTTTCAAACTCTTTTTCACTAATTTTTGTTACCCATTCACTCTTACTCGACAATAATGGCACTTAACAATGTTAGAGCTATAATCCCAGAGAAAGGAACTAACTATATCGCTTTCACTGATGCTTACCAAGCCCCTGACCGTTTCAAGGGATTTGTGAAATTTCCATCTGAATCCTATCTTGCAGGTGCTTTAATAGCTAACCCAGTCCTATACTTGGATGTTCTGCATGAATTCTGGACAACAGTGGTGAGAACTGTTATGCTTGACAACTCTGTGTCCTTGGTAGTGACATGCTCAATTGGAGGCCCACATATAGAGTTCAATGAGCAAGATGTGAATGCAACTTTGGGTCTTCCAATTGCAAATCTAGTGGAGGTGCCAACCCAGGATGAACTAACTAAGTTTATGGACTTCATCAACTATGGTGGAAGAATCAACTTGGCAAGTTTGAACAGAACAAACCTAAGGAAGGAGTGGTCCTTTGTGTTTGATTATATAGTAAGGGCCTTCACATGCAGGAAGACAGGATATGACAATATTTCAAGTGTGGTGAAGAAGTTGGTGTTCTCAATAGCCCACAACAGACACGTGAATATTGGTCTATTAATCCTGGAAGAACTTGCAACTAGGATGACCATGCCCCAATCTGCTAGAGGTAAGGAAATTTTCTTTTCTAGATCTATTATGTCTACCTTAAATCATAAGGTATCAGACATACATTTGTTGAATGGTATAGACAACACTAAAATAGGCAATTATAAGCAAGTGTCCAAAATTATATTTGGTTCACTTACTACAAAGAATAAAGTAAATGTGAGTCTGAAAATCACTCCATTCATGATGGAGAGGTTTAGAACTTACCCTTACCCTATGCTTGATATGAGATCAAATGCTCAATCTAGTACAGCTATGGTCCCTGAACCTGTAAAAGTTCAAATACAAGCTAACCAACAGGGGCCTTCCCAAGCTGAGACCATTTCTTCAAAACAAATAGCAGCTAGAAAACCAACCACTTCATCCTCTCAAAAGGATGAAGTGAGTAAAAAGAAGAGAAAGAAGATAACCCTGAATGAGAGTGGTGAGGAACAAACACCAACTGAGTCACCTTTGGTCAGAAAAACAAAGAAGGATAAGAAAACTGAGTTGACCACTCAAGCCACCTCTGTATCCACCCAAAAGGATGCAGTTGTACAAATGGGGACAAAATATATTCTAGAGACATCCTCTCAACATGATATTTTTATTGAAAAGAGCATTCTCTCCAATGCATCTTATAAAGAGTCTGCACAGCCAACACTTGAACAAATCCAAGTGTATGGTAGGAGAAATAAGGATGGCACACACAAGGAGATCGCATCCCTTGAAGCTCCCTCATCCATTCAGGGGAGCTGCCAACATTCAGTCTGAAACTTCAAACTCTTATATCTAATATTTCTTCTTCCTATACTGAAACACTTAAATCAAATCCTCAAGTGTTTCCCCTTTCAAGTGACTTGGTTCAAGAAACCTTTCTCACCACCCAGACACCAAATTCAGATGGTGAGAGGCTACTCGCCGGGGTAGACCTTGATGACACCATCACAAACACAGGGGTTTCATCAGTTTTCACTAAATACCCTGTGACAAACACAAATGCACCTTCATGTGCAAATCAATCTTCACAGACTGTTAGGTTTGAGGGTAGTACTCCTGAGGGGGAGCTATCTAAATCCTCTCCAATTCAATTGGAGGTTCCTGTTCTAGGAACAACTCCCCTCAAAACTCTAGCAGAAATTACATTAGCAGTTGATGTTAGGAGTACAATTTCCAATGTTCCTGTCATAGAGGAGGCAAGTATATCACATTTAAGTAACAATGTGGTGCAAGAAACACAAGGGTTTGAGGCTGTTGCAAATGACAGTAGCAGAGTCAAATTCCCTCCAATTCAAATGGAGGTTCCCACAATTGGTGAGGAATAACACCCTGTCATAACCACAGTGCAAACTGTGATTTCAACTGTGAATTCTGTCACAGGTGTTCCTGGCTCCTCATAAATCCAAATAACTGAACCCTCAACTTCTCAACCAAATCATCTAGTCTCAAACTGGCTACAAGAAGTTGCACCTCAATCTAATATTGAAGATTTCAGGGTTGATCAGTTAGCAGGACTTGCACAGATCTCTCAACAACTCTTAACCTATGTCTGACCAGGATTACCAAGCCATAATGCTCTCATATCAAACAGATGTCCAAGAACAACAAGATAAAATTGTTAATGAAGTTGAATAGGATGGCAAATGTGATGCTTGGCTGAACAAAGACTACAATCTGGAAATGGAGGGTATTTTAGTCAAATTCAGAGAAGATTATCTAACTATTTTGGGGAGCAATGCTAAATCCTTAACTCCTGCTGAAGTTTATGATACAATCAATGAAGTTTTCAAAGCCCAACTCAAAGCTTTCCATCTCTTTGGAAAAGCTCTAGAACTCAGGTTGATTGGTCATGAAGACAGGGTAAGGAAACTGCTAAATGAGAAGATGGATGAGATTATACCTTCTCAAGTCAAGATCACTTCAAAGTTTCAACACTTTCCTGACCAAATGAAAATATTAGATCTGACTACTATGGAAAAAGATGTCAAAAATCTCAGACAATCTTTCATTGCTCTTCATGAAGTGGTTCAACAACAAATCACAAGTTTCAATGACACAAAGCTAAAGTTGAACCAGCTTCACCAAAGCAGATATGAGCCTTCTGCACTGCTAATGGAGAGTATCAAACAAGCCGTGGAAGACATATTTGGATCGTCTACTTCATCCAGCTCTCATCAACCTTCCTATACATCTACAAATCTTCAAATGCAGTCGCTTCAACAATAAGTCTCCAACTTGCAGTCTTCCAATGACTCACTCACAGCTCAAGTGCATGCTCTCACCTCATTGGTGCAGAGTCAACAGACAGATATTCAAACCTCGGTAGGTAGACTCCCACAAGCACTTACAAATGTAAAATGTTGTGGCTATGGGAGCTATCATGGGCAAGCTTAACATACCTCTGCCTGCACTTCTAGAAACAGTGAGGCCTAAAATTCCTACTCCCTTTCTCATGCCTCCCAACAAGACTAAGGGGGAGATAGAGGCTAGGATATTAAGATCATCTACTGAAACTTTCCAAGCTGCTGACAAGAGAAAAATTCAAGAAGTTGATATTAGAATGGAGATGCTTATTAGAGCAGCTGAGGGACCTAGTCTGAGCAGGGAATTTGATGAATTGCTCAAGGCTCTCAGGACTTCTCTCAATAACAATCTCTTCACCTACAAAAAGGCCTTGGATAGGACAATAAACTCCATATGGGTGATCTTAGTGACTAAGGAAAATTTTCAAGAGAAAAGAATTGTGATCAACATAAATGACCCAGGGATAGACAGGTGTATGCAGGTATCCCTTAATTATCTTATCTCTAGAAGGGCATCTAATAAGTGGATTTTATATCTACTTGGAATGCCTCATTATAATCTTAAGTTGGTGTTTAGGACTCAAGTTATTGGTATTTTTGATGTGTTTTTGTGTTTTTGCATCTCAGGTACTAGTTGGAGGAAGAATGGAGCTTTTATTGAATGTATGCTGAAAAGAGCCGAGAAAATGAAGTAAAGGCCATTCCCAAATTGTAGAGGATCTTGAGATCTTCGCGTGGACTATTAGATCATCAAAATCGGATGAACGGAACTCAATCTGCAGTCAAAACAAGAAACAGAGCCAAAATCGAGTAGCACGGCGTGCCCGCGCTGGAATGCGGGGCGGCCGCGCTGGAATGCGGGGTGGCCGCGCTGGTCCATTCAGCCAAATTTCTGATTCGAGTCCATTTTGGAGATTTGGAAGCCCAGTTCGGTCCTGAAGCCTATATATACCCTAAATAAAACTTTTAAAGAACAAGGAGCCAAGGGAGAGCGATACGAAGACCTAGAAAGCACGAGATGGCTACGGAGAAGAAGACCTTTATTTTCTTTAGTATAGTAGATACTTGGATGCTAGTTTTCGATTTGTCTTGAACCCTAGTACTCTTATATTATTTATTATCATGCTTTTATTGGAATCCATGGTGACGATGAGTACGGTTATGAACTAATCGTTATCGTGGGGTGCTAACGGATTTAGTTATGGATTTTAATAGTTAATTTGTTCAATATCTTGGTGTGTGGTGATTGATTGATATCCTAGTATTGGTTGTGCTTATTCGTCTTATGTGCTTAGCTAACATATAAGATATTATGTTAATCTTTATTGAAGCGACAGTGAATATAGAGATTTAGAACTTGCCATGCTAGCATAGTTTATGTATTTGTTATGCATGATTCGTAGGTAATTTTAACCATCTTACTTGCCCTATGTAATTACGATAGATAACCTGTGCATTAAACCTTTATCTTGTCAAATTCTATAGATATATAGGGTCTCAATATAAGTGGTGTCTATCCAGCTTCTATCTTTTTTGTGGATGTCTGGTAGTAGGGTATTCGTACAACGACAGTTGGAGTTTACTAGTTTCGTGTTATCTGATTAGTTGTCATCACCATCACATGCTATGGTTAAGAACAATGACTTTGAATGAAGTAGTAATGAAGTAGCGGTAGGATCACCCACCTGAATCCCATGTTAGTCTCATATGGTAATTCAATCACTTTTATTCTTAGTTAATTGCATATTAGTTTACTCTTAGTTAATCAAATCAAACTTGTTACTTGTCTTAGCTGTGAACGATAATGATACATTATTGCATAAGTGCATAATCCGATTTTAACCTAAACCAGTCCTTGTGGGAATGAATCTGATTTATATCTTATACTACTTACGAACGCGTATACTTGTGTGTAATTTTAACGCATGTTTTCGCCCTATCAATTTTTTAGCACCGCTGCCGGGGACTCGGTATTAATTTTTAGTTTATGTGCTTGACATCAGTGGTCATTAAAGTTCACTGACTCAGATATTTTACTTACTAGTTACTTAGTCGTATATTTCAGGTACTCTAGTTTTTATTGCAATGGGAGAACCAGCAGCAAATCCGAAAGCGTTGATGGATTTTTCTCAACCAAAGATCAATGACATTCAATCTAGCATTGTTAGGCCAGCTATCGCAGCTAATACCTTTGAGATCAATCCTGGCATAATTCAGATGGTCCATAACTCAGTTCAGTTTGGGGGTTCTTCAACGGATGATCCCAATATGCACATTAGGGATTTTATCGAGATCTGCGACACTTTCAAGTTCAATAATATTTCTAAAGATGCCGTGAAATTGAGACTTTTCCCATTCTCTCTGAGGGATAAAGCTAAGAGCCGGTTACACTCTTTACCAGCTGGTTCCATCACTACTTGGGAGGATCTTGCTCAGAAGTTTCTTACTAAATTCTTCCCTTTGGCGAAGACAACTGCAATCAGGAACGCTCTTACTCAATTTGCACAGCAATCGGGAGAGTCTTTATGTGAAGCTTGGGAGTATTATAAGGAGATGCTTAGGAAGTGTCCTCATCATGGGATGCATGACTGGATGATTATCAATTGCTTTTATAATGGTTTGGGAGCACAGTCTAGACCCATGCTCGATGCAACATCAGGTGGAGCCTTATGGGAAAAGAGCTATGAGGAAGCCTATGCTCTAATTGAGATGATGGCTTTGAATGAATATCAGTATCCAACCCAGAGATTTCCACCGGGCATGGTAGCAGGAATTCTGGAAGGGGATACAGCTATGGCTATCGCTGCTCAGATAAAAGCATTGTCTATGAAGATCAATTCTCTGGCTAACTATGGAGTTCATCAGAGGACAAGTGTTTGTGAGCTTTGTGCAGGTTCATATGTGACGGAGCAATGCGCTATATCTAGTGAATCAGCTCAGTTTGTGAGCAACTTTCAGAGATCGCAGCAACCAGTTCCAGACACTTATCATCCTGACAACTTGAATTAGCCTAACTTCAGATGGAGCAACAATCAGAATGCGATACAACAACCGTTCCAACAGTTTGGAAATAAGCAATTCAATCCTCCTGGTTTTCAGCAACAATTTGCACAAAGACAACAACTTCAACTTCAACAATAAACTCATGGAGATGCAGGTCTATCTTCAAATAAAAAATCTGAATTAGAGGAGTTGCAGCTTATGTGCAAAAACTAGGCTCTTATATTCCAAAGGAAGGCTGTTTCTATTAAGACTCTGGAGAACCAAATAGGGCAAATTACTAATGCCTTATTAAATCGACCATCATAAATAATTTCTAGTGATACAGAAGCCAATCCAGGCAAGAAGGAAGTTAATGAACAGGTGAACGCCATCACCTTGAGGTCTGGAAAGGCCGCAAGCCCCCAAAATTCAGCGAGATGAAGAGTCTGAAATTCCGTCCAGAATGTAGGTGCATCTGCACCTTTGCCAAATCCAGAAAATGAGATTGTAGTTGAAAAAATGGTGCAGAAGGATGACGAGGTGGAACTGAAGAAGAAAGCTATTGATAGTGATCCTCCTGAGGGTAATACAGGGGATAAACAGGTCTACCCACCTCCATCATATCCTAAAAGACTTCAGAAGCATAAGTTCGACAAGTAATTTGCCAAGTTTTTGGAAGTTTTCAAGAAGCTGCATATCAACATACCTTTTGCTGAAGCTCTAGAACAGATGCCGAGCTATGCTAAGTTCATGAAGGGTATTTTATCTCGGAAACTAAAACTTGAGGAGTTGGAGACCGTTGCTCTAACGGAAGAGTGCAGTGCTGTGCTGAAACAGAAACTACCTCATAAGCTTAAAGATCCAGGAAGCTTCACGATACCTTGGACCATTGGTAATCTGTCATTTGACAAGTGTTTGTGTAACTTCGGAGCTAGCATCAATCTGATGCCCTTGTCAGTTTTCAGGAAACTTGGACTACCTGATCCAAAACATGTGAACATGTGTTTGTAGTTGGCTGATCATTCCACCACATATCCATGAGGTATTGTGGAGGATATCTTGGTCAAGGTGGACAAACTCATCTTTCCTGCTTACTTTGTAATTTTGGATTTTGAGGAAGATAAGAAGATTCCCATCATCTTGGGAAGACCATTCTTGGCTACAAGCCGAACTATGATCGATGTGTAAAAAGAAGAGCTTACGATGAAGATTCAAGATCAGAAGGTCACTTTTAATGTGTTCAAGGAAATACAGTTACCCAGAGATAAAGAGCAATGCTTTAGAGTAGAGCGGGTCGACTCTCATGAATTTAGAGCTTGAGCAATTGCCAAAGTCAGATACCTTAGGGAGATCTTTCATAGGGGAATCAGTTATTGAAGATGAAGAAGGAGCAGAGCAACTGCAGGTTTTTAATGCACCTCCGTGAAAGAGGAATTTGGATATGCCATTCGATTCTCTTGGGTTAGCAGAGCTGAAAATTTCTCAAGAGCGTCTCGAGCCGTATATTGAAGAAGCTCCCACACTTGAGCTCAAACCACTGCCAGATCATGTAAGTTATGCATTTTTAGGTGCACCCCCTGACAAAGGGTTGAAATATATCTATGAAAATCTCAAGGGTGACCGACCGTTCCTCCCATGCTTACAGAGGGTTCCTCTCGTGCACCACAGACAGTTGAGAGGTTTTGTTTTGGTGATGCATGGTAAAGAAGGTTGATTCGGTATATTGAGGCCATGCATGACATCCACCAACATTTTGCTGAAGATTTGACACACGCTTGTGGTACTGTTTTCTGAGACACTGGTGTCAAGGTTGATTAGCCACCTGATCCTCCGCCCGAAGAGGGTGATCCTCCCGCTAACTAGGTATGCTCGAAATCTTTATTATTCCCTTCAATGAGGACATTGAAAATTTTAAGTATGGGGGTGATAATGTAAGGATTAGTTTGTGTGTGTCCATATAGATTCATATAGATTCATGTTGCATATTTAGTTGTATTCCATCATATTTTTGCATGATTGTTCATATAGGACATTTTTGTTCGTGTTATTATGTGAGTCCATTTAGTTGGATTTGAATGTATATAACATGATCCCTTAGGTTGAGCTATTTATGTCTGATAAGTTGATGTTAATTTTAGTGTAGTGATGACGAATAGAGGGTTGTTTAAGTCTAATAAATTGATTTGCATGCTAGGATTCTTTTTCATAAAGTCTTATAGGATTGCTTTTGAGCTAGATCATGATCATACTTGTTTATTTGTTGAGATATAATCACTTGGTTATATTTAGAATTTTTGGTATTCTCTTAATGGCGAAGGAGAACTGAATTTTAATCTGGAGAAAAACTTGGATTTCATTGCTAGTTGTGATTAAGGCTAGGCATCAAATGGCTAGTAGCCGGCTCATATTTTATAAGTAGTCTAGGGTTGAAGAGATGGAGCGAAACACACTCATTCAGAAATCGTTGAAAAAAAAGAAAAAAGAAAGAAAAGAAAGAAAAGAAAAAACTATATCTATGCATAATTGATCAAGGGTGAGCTCTTTAATACTTGAGTTATTAAGTTCTTAGGGTACTTTGTGCCTAGTAGTGACCTAAGGCTTTTATAGTCTGGGATCCGCTAACTTAACGCTCGCTACATGGGTATTATTGCATAAGTCTTTTGGGACCTCATTCATTGCACGGTCAAATAAGCATATTGTTACGTGTTCAATAATAGCGTGAATTCTTGTATAACTCTAGTAGAAATAAGGTGTTGTGAGTCATTATGCATTTAACGTCTATTCTGTTTATAGACTTGTGATTGTTTTGATGATAAGATAAGTATGGTTATTGATCTAGTATCGAGAGTATATCTGTTAAGCATTGCACACACGCACATTTCTGGTTTGTGAGTTGGTTTGTGGGGTTTATTCGAACTCTGTTTAGATTCATTGCATTCTTTGAGGCATTCTCTTGTTTCTTGGTTATTGTTTTTCTGAGGGGATCGATTGCATTATCATTTTGTTGCATTCACAGAGTTGCATTCATGCATTAGGTTTTTTTGTAATTTTGAGTTTGTTTATGCTTGAGGACATGCATCGATTCAAGTTTGGGGGTGTGATAAGTGGATTTTATATCTACTTGGAACGCTTCATTACAAGCTTAAGTTGGTGTTTAGGACTCAAGTTGTTGGTATTTTTGATGTGTTTTTGTGTTTTTGCATCCCAGGCACTAGTTGGAGGAAGAATGGAGCTTTTATTGAATGTATGCTGAAAAGAGCCGAGAATATGAAGTCAAGGCCATTCCCAAATTGTAGAGGATCTTGAGAGCTTCGCGTGGACTATTGGATCGTCGAAATCGGATGAACGGAACTCAATCTGCAGTCAAAACAAGAAAAAGAGCCAAAATCGAGTAGCACGGCGTGCCCGCGATGGAATGCGGGGTGGCTGCGCTGGTCCGTTCAGCCAGATTCCAGATTCGAGTCCGTTTTTGAGATTTGGAAGCCCAGTTCGATCCTGAAGCCTATATATACCCCACATAAAACTTTTTAAGAACAAGGAGCCAAGGGAGAGCGATACGAAGACCTAGAAAGCATGAGACGGCTACGGAGAAGAAGACCTTTATTTTATTTAGTATAGCAGATACTTGGATGCTAGTTTTCGATTTGTCTTGAACCCTAGTACTCTTATATTTTTTATTATCATGCTTTCATTGGAACCCATGGTGACGATGAGTTCGGTTATGAACTAATCGTTATCGTGGGGTGCTAACGGATTTACTTATGGATTTCTATAGTTGATTTGTTCAATATCTTGGTGTGTGGTGATTGATTGATATCCTAGTATTGGTTGTGCTTATTCATCTTATGTGCGTAGCTAACATATAACATAGCGTGTTAATCTTTATTGAAGCGACAATGAATATAGAGATTTAGAACTTGCCATGCTAGCATAGGTTTATGTTTTTGTTGTGCATGATAATTTTAACCATCTTACTTGCCCTATGTAATTACGATAGATAACTTGCGCATTAAACCTTTATGTTGTCAAATTCTATAAATATATAGGGTCTCAACATAAGTGGTGTGTATCCAGCTTCTATCTTTTGTTGTGGATATCTGGTAGTAGGGTATTCGTATAACAGAGTTTACTACTTACAAACTCGTATACTTGTGTGTAATTTTAGTGCGTGTTTTCGCCCTAACAAGTTTTTAGCACCGCTTCCGGGGACTCGGTGTTAATTTTTAGTTTATGTGCTTGACATCTGTGGTCATTAAAGTTCACTGACTCGGATATTTTACTTACTAGTTACTTAGTCGTGTGTTTTAGGTACTCTAGTTTTTATTGCAATGGGAGAACCAACAGCAAATCCGAAAGCGTTGATGGATTTTTCTCGACCAAAGATCAATGACATTCAATCTAGCATTTTCAGGCTAGCTATCGCAGCTAATACCTTTGAGATCAAGCCTGGCATAATTCAGATGGTCCAGAACTCAGTTCAGTTTGGGGGTTCTCCAACGGAAGATGCTGGTATGCACATTAGGGATTTCATCGAGATCTGCGATACCTTCAAGTTCAATAATATTTCTGAAGATGCCGTGAAACTGAGACTTTTCCCATTCTCTCTGAGGGATAAAGCTAAGAGCTGGTTACACTCTTTACCAGCTGGTTCTATCACTACTTAGGAGGATCTTGCTCAGAAGCTTCTTACTAAATTCTTCCCTATGGCGAAGATAACTGCAATCAGGAACGCTTTTACTCAATTTGCGCAGCAATCGGGAGCGTCTTTATGTGAAGCTTGGGAGCATTATAAGGAGATGCTTAGGAAGTGTCCTCATCATGGGATGCCTGACTGGATGATTATCAATTACTTTTATAATGGTTTGGGAGCACAGTCTAGACCCATGCTCGATGCAGCATCAGGTGGAGTCTTATGGGAAAAGAGCTATGATAAAGCTTATGCTCTAATTGAGATGATGGCTTCGAATGAATATCAGTATCCAACCCAGAGATTTCAACAGGGTATGGTAGCAGGAATTTTGGAAGTGGATACAACTACGGTTATCATTGCTTAGATAAAAACATTGTCTATGAAGATCAATTCTCCGGCTAACTATGGAGTTCATCAGAGGACAAGTGTTTGTGAGCTTTGTGCAGGTTCACATGTGACGAGCAATGCGCTATATCTAGTGAATCAGCTCAGTTTGTGAGC